>NW_026562476.1:397500-602500 GCF_027474105.1 Poeciliopsis prolifica | reverse complement strand
TTTTCTAAAGCAACATTCAGTTGTCTGTCTGTAGAGCATCCATCTATCTATTCATCCATCTTTTATTTTGACAATATGTTATAAAGATGTTACATTCTGCAGATTTTTCATTTAATAACCACTAAAGCCTTTTTTGTACAAAATTAGAAATGCACTAAAAATGCAAATAATCAAAAAAATTCATTTTTTAAATAAGAAAATAACCATTTTATTCCCTAAAAAGCAACAACACAGCACTCCTTTAGCTTACATTTTATCATTTGTAGCAAATAATGCATCTGCAGCTAGAAGATATTTCTAACATCAGTATATGAAAAGCTTAAGCCTGTCTGCTGGACTTCACATCAATACGGTGTTGGGCAGATCGGTTGATTATTTTTTTAATTTAACCAGCTAATATTTAGACAGCAGAATGTGCTTAATAGATTTCTTTTACAGCGCTTGAACCAAGTGAAGCTAAAACTTTGCCATTTGTGTTCAAGGCAGAACATATTTACAGTGTTGTTTTTTTAAATATCTTAAATGCAAACTGTATATTTTGTTTACAATTTTTGAGTCTGTATACTCCAGCTAACAATTAACTGATTACCAAATGTTTATAATTATTTAAATAATCGGTCAATAATTACTAATCACGATTGATCTGTTTCAGCCCTAGAAATACTATAACAAAATAAGAGAAGAAACGTCTTTGTTTTGGCCTTAATTAATGCATCATGAAATCAAACCTGTTTGCATAATTAAATAGAGATAAAGCTGGTATTATATTGTATTAAAATGTGACATTATCCCTAGATTGTTCCAGCATGTCTACAGCCAGGAAGTCTGTGTCTCCCGTTATGGACAGCAGTGGAGGGTCTCTGCTTGTGAAAAGGCGGAACTCCGAGGACATGAAGGACGACTTCAGAGGAGCAGAGTCCGCTGCAGAGCTCAGCCTGCATCCTAAAGATGGGACAGGAGCTGGAGAGGGTTAGTCTATATTTTTCAAGCTCTTTTCAAACCTAATAAAGTTTATTGGATAATTAGAATTAGGGGTAGCAGAGAAAAGCTGCAATTGTACTTCATTCTTACAACAAAAATCATTACATCATTTAAACATTCAGATAAGCTGATGTTTAGCTTTAAATTGTTCACCACAATGTTCTGAGGCGTTATGGAGAACATCTTGTTTTTAAAACCTGGTTCTACTTGACTTATAAGTATTTCTTCAGTGTAGCTCTAAAACCATCCATTCTGCTCTCTGTGCTGTTGGAGAATGGCTGAAAATAGTCGATGATTCTTGAGTGGCTCAACTGTTTTAAACTGGGTTGTTTTGGTACAATACAGCTCTTGTCTCTTAACATTCTTACTTTCTGCACAGCATTGTATGTACATATTTTTCTTTTACAAACATTGAATTTTATTGGTTTCTACGGACCCCTCTAGGGCAGTGGTCCCCAACCTTTTTATTACGGTGGACCGGCAAAGACTTGGCAATTTTGATGCGGCCCAGGGTGGGGGAAAAATGCTAAAGCCCCTTTTTTTCCCCCCGATATTCCCTTCACAACAATCTTACAACGTCCTGGAGTGTGCGGTGTGACAGGTAGCCAATCAGAAAGCGCTGTGACATAAGAATGGAGGGAATCCCAAAGAGTTGACATGGGAACTGAGGGTCCGATGGACATCGGAGGTGATATGTGGAAATGCTTATTACTATATGTAAAAGTCATTTTTATATATGTTTATTATATGTGGTTATGTTTATTGAGTTAAAAATGTTAACTACGAAAAATCATAACTCACCTCCAAATCAGAGTGCAGCAAATAGAGCAGCTGCTCCCTTTTATCCAAGGTCTTTTCTTTTTGTTTGTCTTTTATCGCTTAAAATGATCCATAAACTATCACTTCTGCTTCTACATGGTCATCCGTTTTTGATTATTCTAAATCAAACATACTTGGTATGTTGGGAGTTTTACTGGATTTTCTTCTGGAATCGGGATGTTTGTGACTGGAATCAGTTGTTGTGGTGTGTTGCTCCTGCCGTGTGGTCGGACACACGAACCGATCGAACCTGTAGGTCTTTATCGGCTCTGTGGTCACAGAGGTTTGGAAAATCGTCCGACCATCCTTAAATGAACCAGACCTAAAACTCACAAGCTCTACTCTCATCTTGTCTCGACCACTGCCCTAATGCCCTTCAAAATAAGATACAGCTGTGCCACAAAAACAAACATTTTACTCTTGTGAAAGTTTTAACTCAGAAAAATGACTATTGGAGCGCTGAGCTCATTTCTCCCATCTGGGAGTGATGAGAGACAATGACACCCGAAGTGTTGCTAATGCACAGCCTACTTGGTCTCTGCAAGGAGAAGCAATTTGAAGCTTCATTGAGGCAATGAAGCAATGAAGCTTCATTGAGGCAATGCTGTGGTGACCGGATTAACATCCGATTGACATCCGGTCACCACATCATGCAGAGCAGCTGGGACTGTGGGAATCACCTACCCGGATGAATCCATTCTCCTGTCTCTTCTCTGGGCCTTTTACCTTCACAAAGAAACTTTCCAAAGAATCTCATCTGTTTCTTACTCATGTTGCTGCTTGTGGCTCAATGTTGGCGGCAAGACGCAACCGAGAGAATCCGGCTAAAGGATTATTAAAGTAAAAGATCCTCCATACTCAAATAATACATAAAACAGAAATATTTAATTATTTCTTGTGCGGCCCGGTGCCAATTGGTCCACGGACTGGTACCAGTCTGCAGCCCGGGGATTGGGGAGCACTGCTCTAGGGGACATAGAGAAAAATGTTTCTTTTGTGTTCCCTCACATTATGCTTATTGCAATATTTGCTGGTCTATTTTGTACACAATAACAAGTGTCAATTTAAAATTTCAAATGTATGCACATTTAAAGGACCTCAGTGTTTATTTCTAACTTTTTGGTGCAAAAAACTAATTGGAAATCCATTGATTCACAGTCTGTTAGTGTAATGTTGCAATGGAACTGCACATGTAAACATCCCTTTGCAACCACCAACACAAAAGAGACACAATCAAAACTGTCAGATGACTCATTACCCCGCAATAATAACCCAGAAATAGTCCAAAAAGCTTGGATGTATTATTTCTTCTTTCCTACTTACAGAAAAAATTCCCTATGTGCCCTTGGGGGCTTTGTAGGTTTCAACTTCAAATTTGCTAAGTTTATTATGATGGGTTCACTTATTAGTTATTTTTTTCTATTTTTTTATGATAATTATTTACACCAAAAACAGAAACAACAAATTTGCCCACCATAAATAAAAACACAACTCTCTCCTGGAAAGCTTGAAACTTTAATGTTTCATGCCATCAGATTTTCCTTATTGTAGTTCAATATTTTGAATAACTAAACAACAAATATTGGAAATCTTTATGCTTGTCACAATGAAAAAATTTTTTGAACGATAAATTGTTCCAGAAGTTATTGCAATAAACTATAATATTCTTTTGGGATATTGTTTTGTTAAGTAATATAATGGCAAAATGATGATGCAGGAACACATTCTAAAAGATCAGTGAACTTTACATTCTAATGAACATTTAACACTGGAACTGGAAGACATTTTAAATATCCAAAATAAATAAACAAAACAACAAGTCTTGTTTTGTTAAAAGTACTTCAAAATTAATTTAGAAATATTTGTAAACAAATTTGAGACTAAAGCAACAGACTAAAGACTTTTGTCATCCAGTTTTTGTTAGAATAAAAAAAAGAGATGACAATAAATTATACTAATGGAAATTATTGGGTTTGTTTTAATTTATCATGCGGTTAATTGATTTATTGATTATTGTGACAAGCCTAGAAACCTTAATAACTTGTGACACCAGCCCTTGAGGACAGAAGCTGAATACCCCTGCTTAGCCCATTGAGATATTTCCATAGAAATTCAATATGTGTACAAGGTGTTCATGCATCCTTAAAAGTTTTAACTTCAGGTATTTAAAATAGAAGTCTTAAAATGTTTTAAATAGTTTTTTTAAGTAAGTTTGCCTTAAATATTTTTAGCTCAGCTGTTGAATTTAGTCTCAACAGGACAAGTTAACCATACAATATCATATCAGGGACGTTGTACATAGAAAAACAAGCTTAGGTGGTGAACTTTTACAAATTTTAGGTAGTAAACTTCCACCTAAAATTTTTAGATTAATTTCAGAAATTTGTTTTGGAAAAAAATGTAAATTGCTTAGTTTCAAAAGTTAAACAATTTTACTTGTGTAAATGAGCTGTTCCTTCAGAAAATGAACGTTCAGAATGTCGACTCACATTTTATGGGCAGTACATTGTTACCTGGCAGCCCAAGCAGAGCTCCCGCATGTTTGGTCAGCTTGTTTTACTGCTGCATGCGCTGAAAAATGGCTGTTGGAAATAAGCCTTTTGTATAGGACTGGACAATAAATCAAGACTGTTGTTCACTTACCATTCAGAAGCCACTTGCTGAATTGTTTTTGCTTGTGCAGGAGGATCTTCTAATATGTTTGCATCCATTTCCATGTAAAAGAGGTCAAAATAGCAGATCTCAGCAGACTAACATCTAATCTGAGAATTATTATGTGCAAAACATGTAATGAACACGTATAGCCCATAGGCCCATCCTCAATTGTTTAAGGATGAATAATAGGTTATCCATAAATCTTAATTCAGACCTCCTCTAACAGAGCAAAGCATGTTTTCTTTTTCTGAATGCTGGACTTGTTTAGCTTGATGTACTGCCGCTACATTTTAATTGCTATTTGATGCATTATGTTGCCAAACTTTTGACTTGTTCATTGTGATGGACCGAGTTAAAACAGGAGGAGTCACAGGATATATTTAGAAAAAATAGGGGTTTTATTTTAACCCAAAAATTATAAACAACAAAAAATAAACTGAGCTCATAAAATAGATCAAAGAAACAAAACTGAACTCAGGCAAAAGTGTAAACAAACTAGCTACACAAACAAACATAACTGACCTAACAAAGAAATGACACACAGGGGTTTATATACTGGCTGATCAGACCATGACACAATAGGGGTAACTAAAGAATACAAATAACACAAAAACAAAGAGTACAGCTAAGTTTGGCTAAACTAAATGAAAATCAAAAATAAACTTGAAATACTAATGTTTACTTAAATACAAAACTTATCTAAACAAACTATCATATCCCCCTTTCAGCAGGAACTAGTGGTGTAATCCAATTAGCACTTAAGCTTTGTTGACATCAGGATGGATTTGGCCATCACATTCATCATGCTCTGTATTTGAAAATAAATAATAAATCAGAACTGCATTTCCATCTGGATCTGTTCCAGGAGAGCTGCAGTCTGAAGCCACCAGTGGACCCCTTGTGTCTCAGAGCTCCTCCTTGTCAGATCAAGCCTCCACCAGCACCAAGCAAAAGTGCTCAGCAGAGAAACAGCTGTATGCTGCGTCCGGGCCAAGAGACGAGATCTTCTCCCTGGGAGGACCGAGTTACATAACTGCCAGCAAGGCCTTCAGCGGCAGGACTCTGGGGTACCAGTCACACTCCTGCTGCAGTAAACAACATCACCTCTCTAAATCATCAAATAATTCTTTCATTTCCTCCTACTGCAGGGCCACTGTGTTGGAGTGTGAGCTGGACAGCTCGAGAAACTCCCATCAGTCCCTGCTGGAGGAAATTTCTGCACCAGCACAGTCCAATGAGGGTGGGTTCAGCAGATCTATGTAGCTTTAGCTGCTAAGTTGGTCAGCGGTTTAAAGCTGTTTTGTTTAATATACTTGCAAATGTTTGTTTAATATACAAAAATCTTTAATAAGCCTTTTGTATAGGACTGGACAATGAATCAAGACTATACAGTATATTGCAACAGACACATAGTATGAATAAATATATCGTCTGATAGAATATTCAATATTCAATATATATGGAATATTCAATGAACTCTGATCCAGAACAGCACATCACTCTGGAAGACACAGCTCACTTGCTCTTTGGTTGCCCAGCAACAACCTGTTGTCATTTCCATTTGCATGATTGTTTATTTTTTTCTGGTTTAACTTTGTGCCAAATGCTGGATGACAAGAGTTTTTAGTCTGGTGCATTGGTATTAACTAGACCCTTATTTGAAGGACAATTTTTCTGAAGAGAGGTCATCAATAATTTTATTTATCATTTCAGATGTTTAGAAATTAAAGTGTATTCATATTTGAGACATTGTACCTGCAGTATCATGCAATTTCCGTTATGTTATTTTAAGATGGTCTCAAAAATATTATCATTTATCGCAAAAATTTATCGAGGGAGTCCTACTTGTGAGTGAAATAAACAAAAATCTTTAATAAGCATGTTGCAATTACTCAACATTATTAATTAAAACAAGCTTGACTACCTCCATTTACATGATTTATTGGTTTTGACCTTTCTTTTGATCAAAAACTGGAGGACAGAAGGCTTCAGTCTGGTGCATTGGTTTCAACTGGCCTTTATTTTGAAGGACAGTTTTGTTTACAGAGACTTCAGAATCCATTTTTATATGTTATTATAGTTATTTTATTTATTTGTTTTGAATATTAAAAGCTGTAGTATGTAACTTTTTTGAAACCTTGGATTTAGCCTGAAGATTTTAACAAGCTCCTACAAGCCCCGCTTGCCCTTGTTTATTGCAATAACTTCTGGGGAAATTTGTTGTCCAACAAAATTTATTAAAGTCACAGACCTAATTCTTAATGTAAAATTATGTGCTTATTTAATATTAATGGGTTATTTCTCAAAAGGGCAAAGCCAACATTAAAAGACAAGACTTTCTGTAAACTCAGCTATGAAGGTAAAAAAAAACAAAATTCAAATTTTTTTTAATTAAAATGTCAAAATGTGTTTTTGTAGATCAGTCGTCACCTGTGTTGGTAGCAGCAACCAGCAGTGACAGCGACACTGAGGACGAGGCTCTGCAGAGCTGCAATTCCCGATATGACAACCACACTCCTCCCTGCACAGGTGACTCACATCTTTCTTAGACTTAGACTTAGACTTCCTTTATTGTCATTGTACAAAAAAAACACAAGGTGAATCTTGACAATGAAATGTCGTTACTTGGCTACCAGTGTAGCAGAGCTAAAACCTTATACTACACAATAAATAAATAAATAAATACAATAGAAGTGCCATACAATACAGGTTCAGTGTTGTGAACAAAACTAAACTAAAGTGCATGTATTGACCATGTCCATGGGGGGTGATTTGGTTTGTGAGTGTGTGGAGGGGTGTTACGTGGCGTTAAGCAGTCTGATGGCCCGGGGGAAGAAACTGTTCAGTAGTCTGGTTGTTCTGCACAAGATGCTGCGGAACCTTCTTCCAGACGCCAGGAGGGGAAACAGTCCATGGTTGGGGTGGGTGGGGTCGGAGAGGATCTGGTGAGCGCGAGATAGGCAGCGCCTCTCTGCGATGTCCTTGATGCAGGGGAGCAGAGCCCCCGTGATCTTCTCCCCTGTCCTCACCACCCTCTGTAGAGACTTCCAGTCAGAGGCCCTGCAGCTCCCAGACCAGATGGAGATGTAGCTGGTCAGTTGGCTCTCGATGGTCCCTCTGTAGAAGGTCTGAAGGATGGGGGGCGGGAGGGATGCTCTCTTCATCCGACGCAGGAAGTGCATGCGCTGCTGGCCCTTCTTCACCAGTGAGGAGATGTGGGGAGACCAGCTGAGGTTTTCGTTGATGTGCACCCCCAGGAACTTGGTGCTGCTGACGACCTCCACTGCTGAGTCGTTGATGAGGAGTGGTGTGTGGGTGGGTCTGGATTTCCTGAAGTCTACGATGATCTCCTTGGTCTTGTTGACATTCAGGATCAGGTTGTTTCCTCTGCACCAGTCCACCAGATGCCGCACCTCCTCCTCCCTATAGGCCGTCTCGTTGTTGTCCCGGATGAGGCCCACCACTGTGGTGTCGTCCGCGTACTTCAGGATGTGGTTGGATCTGAAGTGTGGACGGCAGTCGTGGGTCATCAGGGTGAACAGCAGGGGACTCAGGACACAGCCCTGAGGGGTGCCGGTGTTCAGGGTGATGACATCAGAGGTGTTGTTCTCCAATCTGACAGACTGGGTTCTGTCAGTGAGGAAGTCCAGCAGCCAGTTGCAGAGGGGGGTGTTAATTCCTAAGGGGCCCAGTTTGCCCACCAGGTCTTGGGGGATGATGGTGTTGAACGCTGAGCTGAAGTCCAGGAACAGCATCCGCACGTGGGTGTTCTTCTCCTCCAGATGCTCCAGGCTCAGGTGGAGAGCAGTGGAGACTGCATCCTCAGCACTGCGCTTGGACTGGTATGCAAACTGGAAAGGGTCGTGTGATGGGGGAGCGTGGAGATGATGTGGTCCTTAACAAGTCTTTCGAAGCACTTCATGATGGTGGATGTCAGTGCGACGGGGCGGAAGTCGTTAAGGCATGTGATGGTGGTTGACTTCGGGACCGGAACGACAGTGGCAGACTTGAAGCACCGTGGGACGACAGCCTGGTCCAGGGACGTGTTGAAGATGTCGGTGAGCACGTGGGCCAGCTGGTCCGAGCATTCCTTGATTAGCAGACCTGGAATGTTGTCCGGACCTGCAGCTTTCCGCACGTTGACCTTCCTCAGAACCTTCCGCACTGCTGATGTTTCTAGTCTGAGCGCCAGTTCATCGGGGAGTGGCGTCGCTTTCCTCGCAGGGTTATTGTTCAGCTCCTCAAATCTTCCGAAGAAGTTGTTGAGCTCGTTGAGGAAGCCAGTGTCGGTCTGGCAGGATGGAGGTGTGGGTTTGTAGTCTGTGATAGACTGGATGCCCTGCCACAGTTTCCTGGTGTTGTTGGAGTCCTGGAAGAGACCCTGGATTTTCCGGCTGTGGGCTCGCTTAGCGTCTCTGATGGCCCGGTTCAGGTTGACCCTCGCAGACCTGAGAGCCGCAGCATCACAAAACATGAAATATTACACATCAAAACTTATGTTTTCATCAATTACAAATTTAGACAGATTACTGTGGGCTGGAGAAGTAAAATGATTTGGAAAAAAGTCCTAAAATTCAACCATGGTATTATTGGTAATAAGAATTTGTGGCCCTCTGACTGCTCAAAAGTAAAGAAAAAAATTACTCTATTTGAATTCTTTATCTAAGGATTAACCAACTTATGAAAAAAATTAAACTACATCTATAACTAATGAAAACTAAGTAGTTTTCTTATGGTGTATTATTACTCTTGAGTAAACTTTCTGGATATTGTCTTTTTTTAATGAAGAACATTCATTTGATGAACAACCGAAAAATTCTTCGGACACAGACACACCAGTAGTTTTTTTTGGTTTCATAAATTTTATATTGAAAGAAAGTGATTTGAAAATAAAATTATTTTGTCTAATATTATTTTGTAATTGCTTTTATATAATTTTTTTTGCCTTCAAACTACCAACATTTCCACATACCGTAAATTCCAGACGACAGAGCGCACCTGATTAAAAGCTGCATCCTTAAATTTTAGAAAGAAAATCAATTTTGAAGTTGTACAGGCCGCAACGGATTTTTAGCCGCAGGCATCCCACTTAATCTATTTCTGTGTATTCTATTCACAAAGAAAGATATTACACTTGAGGATATTTTTAACTTTAAACATATGGTTTATGTTTAATCCGTATATATTGCAAGTGCTTTTTTTCCGACAGTGCCTGTAACACGGCAGCAACACAAATTACGTTGCTTACGCTCACCAGACGGCGCGAGAACTGCAGCGCTTTCCAGGGCATGGTCCCCTCTTTTAGGGCGAACCCACTATGAGACCTGACCCATAAGAGCGCAGACACATCCCCAACGTGTTACCTGCATTATGTGTGTGTTGCTGTTGCACAAAAACAGCACAAACCTAGATCACAGAAATACTGCCCATATGCACATGGTTCACAAAAACAAAGGATCAAATCTTTTTTGGGGTGGGGTTAGGGTTAGGTTTACAAATTATACTAAATAATAAGGACAGATGAGCAAAACCTATTCTTGGATCCACAAGAGGTGGAGGGTGGAGATCCCCAGGTTCAGGTGATGTGTCTGAGACTTCCAGAGGAGGAGGAGGTGAAGCAACAATGTTTACTTGATTTCTACTCTTTTGGCAAAGTTTCAACTTGAATTAACTATTTAACTCGCAGTCTTGGCTCGACATTCAGGAAAAGCGCATCAGATGTCATGGTCGGCCAAATCGGGAGACCCGTCAGCTCTTCAGTTCGTGAAACCGTAGAAAAAAAAAACCAACAAACAAACAAACAAAGAAAAAGCTGTTAAACTGGCAACCCTGCAAGAACCGCGGCCCACTTCTGGCGGGGTTCACTCGACCCCTCTTAGAACTACGGGGAAGGTTAAAATTCCAATTAATAGTTTTTTAGCTAGTTCACTGCAGAGTCATATGCAGTAACTGCAGTCTCTGCATATGACTACTTGTGACAAGCTTCCAAATAAACAAAAGTAAGTCGATGAATAACATTTAGGCATAAGACGTGCACACCCCAAAGACTTACAGATGTGCCTCGACATGCATGTTATTAGTAGAAGACTGTTACATAATTAAAAAAAAAAAAAAACATTTCATTTATCATTTTGTACTTAAAGGAAAATCTCAAGATTACGAACAGTGGGAACAGCCATACAGCTGCAGGTGCTACTGGATTTACAATACCAGTCATTGAATTGTGAGCATGCTCTTGATTTATAGCACAATTTCAACTGGACCGCTGCGACTCTGCTGTTATGGGTCAAAATGTTTTTGGCAGCATAAAAAAAAGCTCGCATGAGCCACAGCTTTATAGGCCACAGTTTTCAAACTGTGAGACAAAAGTACCGACTGACAGTCCAGAATTTACGGTAATTATATTTTGGGATGTCTGATGTATTTTTTAAATATTAAGTGATTATTGTTTTAATCGGTTACTGAGTAGCCTTTTTACCAAAGGCTACTTTTTCATTCTAAGTAGAGGATTTTCTTAAACGTCTACTTTTTACTTTTACTTAAGTCGTGCTGTCTTAAAAGTACACCTCTGGGTGTTGTTTTTTGGGAGCTGCAATAGTATGTATCAAAATGTTTGCTTTAAATAGAAATCAGTATTTTGAAAATGCATTAATTTTGAACCATGCAACTGTCACTGCTGGATTGTTTGGGAAGAATTCCTGAATGGCTAAAAAGTGTGTTATTTACATAAGAATGAAACATCTCTGCAGGATCAGACACGTTTCTCCTCTTTCATCCAGGAGAACCACACCTGTCCGACGACAAAGGACTTCCTGCCATCAGGTGAAGTCTTAGGAGTCCAAACACAAAGTCCACAGTGGCCACAAACATTAAGACTGGCATGTAGAGTATAAACACGATGAAGAATAGTTCATCAGTGTCTTGCAGATTCTCAGACTGGGACCAAGACGCTGATAAAAGCAATATGTTTATGAGTGTGAGTAAACAAGTCAGAGATTCAAGTGGAAAACATACTTTCATTTATTTATGAAGTATTACCTTATCTAATTAAGTATATGACCCACTTTTGTTTACTATTGTATTTCTCACTTACTCTGTGTTTGATTGGAATAGTTTTCGTTATCCAGATGTTTTATAGTATGTTGTCCACACTGCAAAAACACAAAATCTTACCAAATACCAAGTTGCTATGTAATGTCCCACTGCCCATTGATTGTGAAATACGAGCTACTGGATTTACAATACCAGTGTAATCACAGTGCAAATAGTACTGTTTCTTAAGTATAAAGGAATTATCAAGTCAAAATAAGTTTCTGTGTTTATAGAAAAGTTAGTTTTGTCTCATTTTAAGTATTAAGATACTTGCACTAGAAACTAGTCTAAGATACTTGGTAAGATTGAGTTTTTACAGTGCATGAAAGTGCTTTGTTTTGTTTTTGTTTTTTCAGCAGGATCGCGATTTAAAGTATCAGATTAGCAGATCAAAACCTTCCAAAAGCTGAACTATACAGGGAGTTTTTTCCTTTAATTTCTGAAGTTAACTATTGGAGTTTTTAGTTACGGAACAGCATGGTGATTATAGTTATTCTCTTGGATTTGAAAACTGCTACTGCTTAGATATGTACAATAAAACTTTGATGCTTTATGCCGCTTTAGAAACCAGATGTTTACTTTGTCATCACTGTGTGTTAGAAGCCACCTCACTTCATAAACTTGAAGGGTAATGATTTCTTTTGTTTCCTGTGAAAACTAAGAGATCTAAGTATATTTTCTGTAAATTATCAAGTGATAAATGAAAATTGGACATTGTAACTTTGATCGATTTATTCAGAGCTGCATGTTACATTTGCACCCACATCTGATATATAGAGAGGCAAAGAAGCTGGCTTTTATACCTGGCGCAATTTCACCACTTGTACCAAGTAAAGGTGTAATCAAAACAAAACAAGAAATAAAAATTTTCTGTTTTTTGAGAAGGCATTAGAAAAGTGTTAATTTACTGGAATGAAGCATTAAAGGTTGGTTCTTATGTAACATGTTTTCTTTTCTTGATGGAGTTATTTACACCTCAGTACTCCTGATAAACAGAACAGAAGCAAATAATAGAGGTCAATGCTGTAACCTTAGCTACAAACGTACATTAACAGTAGGATGTTTTACACCTTTCTGGACTTCTAACTCTCATCCAACCCTTAAATATTGTTCTGTCATTAGTTTACATTGTAAATATTTGAGTATAAATTGAACCCTATTTTGGGGGCTGGCTTTATACTGTAATCCATGACTTTGCTGACTCGGCTAAAAGTAAATTGAAGAAAAAATCAGTTGCTGGTTTTTTTTTCTGTTTCTGCATCTGAACACATGGCAGCTGGATTCTCACCAGGTAGTGTCTGATTTCCATTTCTGCCAAAAGATGCTTTTATTTTGAATGTTTCTAGAATGCAACACATGAATATTTTTGTCTAATAAATAAAATGTTTTATAGGACACAAAAAAATTGTCTATAGCTTTTGTTGTTTTATTGTTTTTTTTTATCCCAAATGTATCAGCCAAGTTACCTGAATGCTGGAGTGTACAGTTAACCTGCTGGAGGATGTTAACTTGAAAGTTTGTTGGGACAAAAGAAAAAAAATGTATATATGTGTAGAAAAGACCCGGCCTGGTTCTATTCAGGTGCTTTTCACAAACCTCAAAAGAGGACAGAGTTCAAGTGTCACAGGTAAGTTTTTTTTACTGAAAAAGAAGTGGAAACAGTACGTTTACTCTGTAAGGGGGGAAGGCATTAAATATATGAGTGGGAGGTGGAAGCTGGAAAGAAGTCGATATATCATGAGTTAGAATTGGTCTTAGGACTTAGTTTTTGTTTTTTTTTAAATAGGGAAACATGAAACTGAGACTTGCAGATGGAAATTGTGGAACATGTCTTACGAGAATGTGATAAATATTCAGAAGAACATCAGCATTTAAAGTCAATACTGAACAGAGGGGGAAATGGATTTTCTGTAACATTTTAGGAAATGAATTTAAAGAAATCAGTTTATCAGAAAAATACTAGGTTATTTAATTATATTTAAAAGTATATATGTATGTATATGTGTATGCATGTTCCTACATTTACGACTGTGTTTATGAGTGTGTACGTGTGTGTGGAGCAGTCTGAGAGAAAGAGTGTGAATGTGCACACATACACACCATTGAGGTGCGTATTTTTTTTAAAATGTTTTAGTCGTTTATTTTTTATTTCTTTAATGAACATCTCCGTTGAGGTACGTATATATTTTTTTATGTTTTATTCGTTTATTTTTTATTTCTTTAATAAACATCTCCGTTGAGGTGCGTATTATTAAATTCGCACCTCAGTGAGTATGGTTGATGACCACACTCCAGCCGGTAGGTGGCGGTAAATACGCCTTAAGTTAGTTGCCATCTGCCAATAACAGAAGAAGAAGGACGAAAAGAAAAGAAAAAAAAGAAGAAAGGCAAAAGATAAAGATCCAAATCTCTCATAATAAGGACGTTAGGTAACCTTTAACTATATTCTTGTCCGCTTTAGGTGTATCTCTTTTTATTTTCGGTATTTCTTTGTTTACAGTAAGTGATGCTTACTGAAGCGCTTGAAAATATTGTGGCTTTTGATTGTTAAACCAAACTGTTTCCTGACAGTTTTGTAATGGGTTGCCAGATCCCACTTCACCATCATCATGCGCTTTTTACTTGCGAGCTTCACCACAATAAGTCTTTGGAAGGTACAAGTGAGAAACCATAGAAATGGCATTCTGGAATGATGACAGTCCCGCGTCACGACGCGGTAGTAAATTAGAACTAGAACGAGCTGTTCACTTCAATTCTTTATCTTTTATTTTTATTTCTGAGTACCTGTATAAATGATGGGTACGAAACGGGAGACGTCGAGTATAATGGAATGCACTGTGCACACATACACCTTATTGCCAAAAGTATTTGCTCACCCATCCAAATGATCGAAATTAGATGCTTGAATCACTTCCTTGGTCACAAGTGTATAAAATGAATCACCCAGCCATGCAGACTGTTTTCACAAACGTTTGTGAAAGATGGGTCGCTCTCAGCGTGGAACTGTACAACTAATCCAGTCATGAAAAGTTCTCGCTCCTAAATATTCCAGTCAACTATCAGCTGTAATATAAGAAAATGGAAGTGTTTGGGAATGACAGCAACTCAGCCACAAAATGGAAGGCCACATAATCTGACAGAGGGGGGTGAGCAGAAGGGCCGCATGGCGGGAAGAGGTTGGCAACTTTCTGCAGAGTCAATCACTACAAACCTCCAAGCTTCATGTGGCCTTCAGATTAGCTCAAGAACAGTGCACAGAGAGCTTCATGGAACGGGTTCCCCATGCAGCTGCATCTAAACCAGGGCTGTCAAACTCAATTTCATTTTGGGCCAGATCAAGATAGGGAATGTTATTAGAGGGCCAGTTGTGCCTGAATTTGTTGCTAAAACTCATTAACGAACTGTAAAAATGTAAATAAATTCTTAAAATGAAATAATATTGAACAACTTTTCAGTCCACCCAGGATTTTGTGTCTGTTTCTGGAATTTTTTGCAATAAAAATAAAAATGTTTGCATTTACTTATCATGGAAAAATGCAACTTTTTATTACTTGTAATGGATTTTGACTTGACATTATGTGAGGCTGAGTCAGCTGCTTCATAGAAGTAAGAAACATCCACCTTCAGGTGGGAATAAAAAAAGATGTGGATCCAATAGTTTTTGCCATTTTGCCCAAAATCTGCAATAAACTTATTATTCTGCATTAGCACAGGGATTTGTTGATTTTTACGTGAATTTCCACAATAATGTGCAAGAAAGTGGAGGGACTGATTGATGTAATTTGACACTAAACTAAAAAAACTGCTTTGATTTAATTGATAAAATAATATTTAAGCACACTGTCATCTTTTTTTGTCGGTTCTATTTATGTGTTCCCTTAGAGTCCACATAAAAAGCTTTGGAGGGCCATATTTGGCCCTCTGGCCTTGAGTTTGACACATGTGGTCTAAGCCAAATATCACCAAGTGTAATGCAAAACGTTGGATGCAGTGGTGCAAAGTGTGCTGCCAATGGAGTCTAGAGCAGTGGATCTGAGCCAAAAAGTGGTTATTGAAATAGGAATTTACAATAACTTAGTTGGCAAGTTTTATGGGAGTTTTTTCTGTATTACTGCTTGACATAAATAAAAATGAAAGTCCACCAAATTTAGATAAAATATAATTAGGATTAAAATTCCACAGGGAGTCTGAGTTCAATACAATTCTTTATCTAATTGATATTACAACAAAACTAACTCTCAAATAAAATGGTTTTGCTGACAAACTGTCTAAATAGGTTATTTAGGGGTCTCTCTTTATGTTTCTGTGCAAATTTTGAGATTCTTGTTCTTCATAGCGCTACTCACTTGGCCTTGCCTCTTGGCTTGGTCCACTTTGCTGAAATTTGCAGCTGGTGGGGTTTTGCTTTGAGACGGGGTTAGTTACATTTATATGTGTAATTTAGGGATGAGAAGTCTAAAAAAAATTAGGCCACCTGAGTATTGAGTTTACAAGCACAGAATTATTGATGCAATGTTTGTTATTCAGGCACATATAGAAGATATTTTACCAATAAGATTGAAGGTAAAGGCATTGAAATTTAGTTCATTAGTTGCTTGAGTAAACCATATTTATTAGCAAAATTCTGAGATGCCACAGACATTGTTTTAAAGAGTAATTGTTGCAAAAAATTGAACTGCAATTAATGATAAATATGGGGAAACAGAGCAACACTGTCATTCTCCTCCAGATAATGAAAATCTAGGACAGGTGCTATGCTTAAGTTTATTTGAGCAGTTATCTTGTGAGAAGTTTAAGTAGATTTTATGAAATATTGACTGAAACCAAATTCTTCTAAGGCCTGATAGATGGAACCATGCTCTAAAGAGTCAAATGTCCTATAAAAAAAATGAAATAAAAATAAAGCAGGTTCTTCCCCAGTGTATTATAAGCTTACCAGGGCACAAGGCTTTATACCAAGTTTTTATTTTAAGTAGGTTTTTTTTTACTCTTTATTTGCATTTATGTTTTTTTTTCTGTGGGAAAAGTTAGATACTTTTTGGCTTTTTGGGTGCAACTGTTTAGGAGTGACTGTGGCTCTGTGGGTAGAGTAATTGTGTTACCACATCTTGATGAACCCCTGAGTAAGACACTCAACCAAAAATTGCCTACCAGTATTTAAATGTGAGTGCGAATGGGTGAGTGTAACTCTAGTGTAAAGTGCTTTGAGTGGTCAAAATGATTGGTAAAGTGCAATATAAATTCAGTTCATTTGCTATGTTGAATATTACTTCAACATAAAGAAAATAAAATGCAACTGAATGTCATTATTATCATTTAAAAACTTATGGGTATAAGAATAGACTACGAGAGGAATTTTTTGCTCCTATTTCTCAATGACAGACATTGAGAAATAGACACAAAAATGATGACAGTGAAAGTTTAAGTAAACAAATTTATCTCTAATTGTTGATGATTTTTTGACATTGTCAACTTTTGGGATAAAAGCACTTAATGTCTTGTATTAGAGTAGTTCTCAGCGATCGATACTTTAATTTTAACATTAAAGGGACTTGACCTTTTCCAAATCTCTTATAAAGCTCATTTGACATCCCATCACTACCAAGTGATATAATGTTTAAGACTTGAAATAGCTACCAAACAATGATCAGAGCAATGTTTGGTATTTTAAAAACTAAAATGTTTGTCTAAAATACAGTGGTATTTAGAAATTTCCTTCCCCCCAATAAAATGCATATTAAACTAATTTATAAAGTACCTGAAGTAGTGTTGACTGCAACGTTCTGACCTTCAGAATGCCCATCGGGCTCAGCAGATTCAAACCAACATCAGAATAAAATGTGAGTTTGAACTAGTGCTATCAATCAGTTTTAAAAAATTTAATCAGTCTGCATTTAGTGGTTAATTGTTTAATCACTATTAATCACTAACTCTGTAAGTTTGAGTTTGAAAGGATTAGCTGTGCAAGCCCTCTTGCTGCCCTCTGACCAATTAAAATGCAATCAGTTATCTGATTATTTTTTTGTCGCAGAAAGCAGGAAGTAGTCTCCAAGTACTTACTGGCAACTAAGGAAAACTTACTCTCTTAGAAAGCATTTGTGGAAGTAGTAGCAAACTTGTTTTGGAGACACCTGACAGATATTTCTGGGTATCCCATCCCTTCATGATGCTGTCCTGGGCAAATGCATAAGCAAAAGAAATATTCTTGTTTTGGTAGCGCACCAAAACAGTTTTGTTTTCTGCTCCTAAAACATTTTTAAATTACCTAATTGTCTTGTTGTTGGTATCCTTTTTAGCAATGATGTTGCATGGCTTCAAGAGCAGTAAGCAGGATTTCACTTTTGGATCATGGAAGGTGACGGCGGCAAAAAACCACATCATGAAATCTAAAGACATTGAACGGTATGTGTCTCTAAAATTGTATGGACATTTTTTCACACTTATTACACTTTGATAACGTAGGTTACTCTTTTTTTGATTTTCCTTTGAAGACCACACCCCTGGTCACGTGCACACAAAAAAAGTCTGATCATAATAATCAAATCAAACCTGTCCACAAATTTAGTTATGGATAAAAAACTGAGACGATATAGTTAGGAATGACACTTCCAGAAATGTTTTAATTACTTTGTGAAAATTTCCTTTTTGATACTGAGAACTTCTACTACAGGCAGGTAGTCTCCTGTCTGTCTCCAGCAGGAGTCTACGTTCACTCAGGACTAAGGACTGTGCTAAGGACAAATTAAATCAGAAGAGAGGACAACCGACTTGATTGAAATTCAGAGGGGAACGAGCAGGTGCCACAATGTCTCATGAGACCAATGGTGGGGAGGGCTGTTTGACTCCTAATACACTGTGGGAAACCATGTTTTGCCAGAAATGGGTGATTTAAGCACAGTGCTAATATGGTTCGGAAGGTTTCCTTTTTCTTGTTTGTAAAGGAAACCCAAAATTCTGCCAAAAATGATTAAAAGTAGCTGGGGTGTAACAGCTACATCAGGCTTCATGACTGCTAGTGTCTAGTGCTTCTGAGATAGCAACTTGAAACATAATTTTTTAATCTTGTGAGATCTTTCTTACATAACCTAGCTTTTGCACAACCCTTCTTTTTGTGTTTAATAGGCTACCTCTTTTTCCTGTACCATTACACTTTATTTCACATAGCTTAACTTATGGAGTAACATTGTTTATTTTTGCTGTTCATATGGGTTACATATGTACAGCATATGTCTTACTACATAAGATCTGCTGTGAATTTCATGTCAAAAGGAAACTAGAATTATACTTATTGAGAAAAACATTGATGTTTTCTTTACTAATATTACCTGCTTTTACTGATTTGGTTTTATAAGAAGCAATGGCGATATGAGTGTTACTTATCACATTAAAATAGAATAGAATAGAATTCAACTTTATTGTCATTGCACTGTCACAAGAACAAGGCAATGAAATGTAGTTTGCATCTGTCCAGAGGTGCAATACATGATATAAATATTTATTACAAAGATAAGGTGTATAAACAGAGAGTAATTGTAACGTGCTATAAAATAAAATGTTTTGTGTAAATATAAATATGAGAGCTATGTACATATTATACAAATTACACAGATTATACAGAATATACAGGAATATTAGGAGTGGATTGTATATGTATTAGTTGTTTTATAATACAGGATAAATAATGGCAAATTAGATCTACAGATTATATAACGATTGTATACAGATCATGTATGTGTGTGAGGGAACAGTCCGGGGACGGGGCGTACAGTCATTATAGTTTGTGTCAGAAGCAGTTCAGGAGCGTGACAGCTGTGGGAAAGAAGCTGTTCCGGTGCCTGGTGGTTCTGGTCCATAGGCTTCGGTAACGCCTCCCAGAGGGCAGGCGAGAGAAGAGTGTGTGTGCAGGCTGAGTCAAGTCCTTGGTGATTTTTCCGGCCCTTTTCAGACACCGCTTCCTGTAGATGTCGTTGATGGCAGGGAGCGGTGCCCCGGCGATGTGCTGGGCAGTTTTCACCACTCTCTGCAGAGCCTTCCGGTCGGAGACAGAGCAGTTCCCGTACCAAACTGTGATGCAGTTGGTGAGGATGCTCTCAATGGTGCAGCGGTAAAAGTTAGTGAGGATCTCTGAGGACAGGTGGTTCTTCCTCAAGGTGCTCATGAAGAAGAGGCGCTGGTGCGCCTTCTTGATGAGTTTGGAGCAGTTGGTTGTCCAGGTCAGGTCCTCGGAGATGTGGACTCCCAGGAACTTAAAGCTGTTCACACGCTCCACCGCTATTCCCTTGATGTGGATGGGTGGGTGCAGGTCAGCGTTCCTCCTGAAGTCCACGATGAGCTCCTTGGTCTTCTCGGTGTTCAGCTGCAGGTAGTTCACCGTGATGTCATCTGCAAACTTGATGATGGCGTTAGAGCCATGGACAGGTCTGCAGTTGTGGGTGAAGAGAGAGTAGAGGAAGGGACTCATCACACAGCCTTGTGGCACTCCAGTGATGATGATGATGGTGGATGAGAAGCGGTTGTCCTGCCGGACGTGTTGGGGTCGACTGGTCAGGAAGTCTAGCAACCAGTTGCACATGAGTTAACTGATGTCGAGGTCTGTGAGTTTGGCAAAGAGTTGTGATGGAATGACAGTGTTAAATGCTGAACTAAAGACTAAGAACAGCATTCTGGCATAAGTGTTCTTGCTGTCCAGGTGAGAAAGGACAGAGTGCAGCGCTATGGAGACCCCATCCTCTGTGCTCCTATTCTGCCTGTATGCAAATTGGTGGGGTTCCAGTGTGGGGGGGAGACAGGATCTAAGGTGTGCTAGGACCAGCCGCTCCAAGCACTTGGTGATGATGGGGGTGAGGTTTACCGGATGATAGTCATTTAGTCTGGTTGGACAGGTTGAAAATGTCCATCAGCACCCCTGCCAGCTCCCCAGAGCACGCTCTGAGGACATGTCCAGGTATGCCATCAGGACCTGCAGCTAACAAGAGCTAATAAACACTTTAGAATTTTGACCATTGTCCTCTTTTATATGTTTGTTTGGAAAGCAAACGTATAAAAGATTTGCTGTAATCCTACATGAATACCAGCATCTATGTTTTCACCATTTCCTACCAGTTCTACCAGTTTAAGATCAAAGAAGGTTGTAACTTCTATTGTGTAACATCTTCCAAATAAAAGTGCTGTACAAGACAGATCCTAGATGATTAACATAACCATGTATACATACTCATTCCCTCATTTTCTAATGAATATTTCTTTCCTTCACCTGTGTGTGCCCAGGAACAGTCTACATCAAAATTTATTAGGAATGAGAAATGTTACTTTTTATTCTTTGCCTGGCCAGATTAGCAGATGAACTGAACATGCCTGCACTCCCAGAGATGTTGTATGGGGATAATATTCTGCGGATCCAACACACAGACCGCTATGGCATTGAATTTAATGCTATTGATGCTCTCAAGAAAGTCAACAATATGGAGGACACTGTGAAGGTAGCATGTGCTCAAGAATGGCAGGAGAGCAGGTAAGGCACACAAACATAAATTGCTAACATACAGTGAACATAATCATGTCATTGATTTATGGTAAAAGCAACATTTTATACGACATTTCCAGCTTCTTAAGTACCAAGTGAAATACTCCCTTCTAAAAACTTGCTTTATGGTGTTTTGGGATCAACAAACTAATTTACTTTTTGCTTTTTTGGGTCGCATTCAAACTTTTTTATTGTACCAGAAAACAAGTTTTTCACTGTGCACATGAGAATAAAACTTTTAACTTAAACCTGAATTAATAACAAAACCCTGCTAAGTCTAATGCTAAAGCTCTGCCAGGGTTAACACTATAGCAACCTTATGCACAATCTATGTGAGCTACAATCATACATTCATTTCTTCATCGGTTAAATTTCATAAATATTTACTTAGTTTCACATTAGCTAACAAGAGCTAATTAACACAACTACTTTAGAATTTTGACTCTGATACGTTTATTTGGAAAGCAGATAAATGTTACTACATACGTTAAGTTATGGGAAATGGTTCATAAAATTGGTTAATTTTCATAGAATTTTTGTTTCATTTTACATTTGTCTATTTCAAGTTAGTTCATTGACCATTGTTGACTTTTTGGTAATTAACAGAGGGGTAGCAACAATTTTGTATTTATGTATGTATATTTGTACTGACTGCACAGTGCCAACATTCGGTTTCTATTAGTATCACTAGAGTGGCTGACAAGTGCGCAGCAAATGGTGAAACGCACGACAAATAGGTGTAAACACACAAAAAATGACAAAATAAACTGCAAATACACAGAAATGCAGATAAAACATGCTGGAGGTTATGTGGATCGGAACAAGCAGACCACTTTCATATTCTATGGAGCTGTCTTAAGTTGTTTTCTTACTGGAGGACAATTAAACAAAATGTGGAGACTGTTATTGGAGTCAATCTTACACTAAACTTTGAAATTATGCTTTTAGGCAAACAACCAGATTGTGTAAAGGGATTCTGTAAAACATATATTTTCAATATATTATTAATTGCCAGTAAAAATGCAATTACTTGGAAATGGATGACGGACAAAATACCCACATTAGAAGACTGGACAAGCATCATTCAAGACATTTGCAAGATGGAGGAATTGACATTTGCATTGAAACTGGAGCAAGACAAATTTGAAAAGTGTTGGACCCCATGGTGGACTTTCATAAATACCAGATCTGAAGCTAATGAGATTGTGGTGACACCCATTGTTGCTTAGCTACTCTGTTGAACCCTCGGTTTTAAGGGTTGCAAAAGTTATTCTAGTGTTGATACTGACTTGTCTTGTTCTTCCTCCTCTCTTCTTTTGAGAGGAGTGACGAGGAGGGAAAAAAAAGGAACACTAAATACTGGAGATGGGACAATCACAAGAAGGGGTTAACTGTATTGATTAATATAACAAACTGAATAGATGACTGTACAGGTCTACATCATCTTTTGTGAATGGACGAGATGTATATTTTCTATGTTGTTCCTTAATAAAAACTTGATTTAAAAAAAAAACTGCAAATACATATACAAAAACCCCCCAAATTCTGCAAGCAACAAAAAAAAATGCTGCCATAATAGAAATAAAAGCAAAAACCTTCAATCAACTGACAAATACAAACAAAAAAAATGCTCCAACCTCAGATAAATACCTGCAACTACATGAAAAACAAGCAACAGGGGAATGTTGCAAATAGTAAAAACAACAGCACATATGCGCCACAAGATGGAAGTGCTCCAGACCACCAGGGGGAGTCAAACAAAGAACAAATCACATTGGACCAGACCTTCATTAAAAGCACTCTGGCTTTTTCATTTATTAAATAAAAACCCAAAATACTATTTTCGATTTTGTGCACAAAACCAAAACGGAAAGAAATGAACACTCTATTTTGATTTGGTTTGTTTTTTTGTGATAAGGGTGGCCTGACCCTGAAGTTCTCATACTGTGTAGAGACCCGTTTGTATACATTCGTCCAAAATGGTGTACAACTAATTTGATCATGATACCTACACACAAAAAGCCCTGTACTTTGACTTCGTTTTGTGTACTAAAGTTTCTGATTGTAACTTCCAATTCGGTAAAGGGCTAATCCACCAAAATTTTCACATTCTTGAGTGTCTGCTCTATCTCAACAATTACAATTGGACGAGATTTAACTGTGGCTTGAATATTCTGGCAGTCATTCAAACACTGTTTTTTACTGTCAGTTTTTCTTTGTGATTAGCATTAGCCTACCAGTTATAATACATTCTGTCATGTATAATAAGCATGCAGAAAACTATTGAACCATGATCATCCAAAGCACAATGCAATAAAATGAAGCTATTTTCCAAATCTACAAAGTAGGAAATATTTGAAATAATTGACAAACATTATTATAGACCAGGGTTTTCCCCAGAAAACTTGCTAAGCCCAGTGGTCAAGGCGCTGAGGCAAGACAGGAATAGTAAATATTTCTGGGTAAATTTATGCTATGGGAAAGAAATGTCTGCATAAAACAATGAAAAATAAGTGCAAAAGTTTGCACTGCATGTAAGAAGCCAATCAAAGGGAAGTGTGTATTTCATACACAAAAACATGCAAATAGAAGTAAGACTGTATTTACCCCTTAAACTTTCTGTTTTTAGTGAGGGTGTGGTTCGATATGATTTTGTTCTTTGTTTGACTCTCCCTAGTGGTCTTAAGCACTACCGTTATATGGAGCAATTATACTGTTGTTTTTACTATTTGCAGCATTTACCCCACTGCTTGTTATTCATGTGGTTGCAGCATTTTGTTTGTGATTGCAATATTTTTTGTGATTGCAGCATTTATGATTTAAGCATTTCGTTTATCATTGCAGTGTTTTATTTGTGATAGCAGAATTTTCTGTTAGCATTTGTTTTTGTGTGTTTTGGAATTTACGTCATACACCACTTCACAGTTTGTTTCACCATTTGCTGCATGTTTACATCTGCTGGCCACCATATGTCATAGATAAATGTCAAATGATGTCATTTCAGAGCTGAGTCTGAACACGCCCAAGAAGTACTGAGGCCTTTCGACTGGACGTTCACCACAGATTACAGTGGAACGCTTCTCGGAGAAGAACTCCAGATGAAGGCTGGTTGAATTTGTATTTTTCCTTCTTTGTTTGTTCATTTGTTTGTTTGTTTTTTTTCTTTTTTATATTCTTCTTTCTTTCTACATCTTTTCTCTCTCATTGACCTTATGTATTTGTAAAGGTAAGGTTTCTCTGTAGATTTTTGTCATACAGAGTATATGTGTAACTCATTTTGTGTAACTTCTCTATGTATTTTTAAAGGTGACTAATACAGAGGAGCGCATTGACATAGAGAAGCTGAAGGCTCGAGAGCACATCATGTTCTTTGAAGAAGTTTTGCTGTTTGAAGATGAGCTTCATGACCACGGTGTCTCAATGATTAGTGTCAAAATTGTAAGTGTCTTTTATTATTAACTATTGAATTATACATTTTTATACTGGAATTATACAATTTTAAATCAGGAATCATAATGATAAGCTCTAACTGACTAGGTTCACAAGCCCTGAAATCTGTTCATATGATTTGAATTATTTTGCTCTTTGAACTCTAAATATACTTCAATATACCTCAAATAAGTAGATATCAGCATTGCAATGTTTTTTCCTATATTTGTGGGGAGTACAGAGTACTGGTGGCTATGGGCTTGATTTAGGAGACATGGAACATAGGGTGGACACAGAGATGGACCGCTGTGGGGCTGATGTTTGGCTTGATGACATACGGACCAATAAAGCATAGAGCGAACTTCTTCGAGATGAATCTTAATGGAATAAGAGAGCCAAATTTTCTGACCTGGTGCATATTTATACAAAATTGTTTCCATTCCTGGAAGATGAATTGCAGTTGCCATGCAGCCGGAAAACATGCTTGCCGAGGAGCTGAACGCTTTTGGAAAGCTGAAGGGAGTTTCCTGAGGGAGATGAGGTGACATGCCTTTGAGAAACGGTCAATTATGGTTAGAATTGTAGTCATACCTTGGGATGTGGGGAGTCCATTAATAAAATCTAAGGAGACATGGAACCAAGGATGCTGGGGTGGAGCAGATCTGCAGGTGGTCGAAGAGAAGATTTATTACGAGCACAGACTTGAGAGGTAAGGACAAACTCCTTACTGTCTTTATGTAAGGACAGTCACCAGAAGTGTCAAAAGTTAAGTGAAATGGTTCTGCTAATACCTGGGTGGGCAGAAAACTTTGTGGAATTTAACCAGTGGAATGGGCAAGAATGGGAAGAGGTGGGAACACAAGTCCTATTGGGAGGACTGTTACCTGAGTCAGGTTCATTCTGTAAGGCTTGATTTACAATGTCCTTTGTCTCCCATGTGACCACACCAACTGTACAGCTGGGGGGTAAAATGAAAGCCAGGGTTTCTTGAGCACCACCGGGAGGGTTTGGTGTTCTTAGAACCTGGGCGATATGAATTAGAAATTAAACTTGGAGAAAAACATGATCTGCTTCTTTGGTCCATGTGAAAGAGATCTTGTTAGTGGTTAGTGCAGTTAACGGTGCTGAGATTTGGCTGGAATTTCTATAAAAATTGAATCCTAGAAATCTTTACAATTGCTTACATTACTTTGTAGCTGGTCATTCCATGACCGCCCTTATTCTTCCTGGGTCCAGTCAAATATGCCTGGTCTCAAGAATGTAGCGAAGAAAGGGGATTGATGTTTTTTGAAATTTGCATTTCTCAGCCTTAACAAAGAGACGATTCTCTAAAAGGCGTTGGAGAATGAGACGGATATGTCTGCGTTGGTCCTCAATGTTCCGAGAGTGACTTCTTGTACAGGTTCAATAAGTGGAAGTGAATATTTGTTTTTTTGCAGAAATGTGGTTTAATTCCCTGTAGTTGATGCAAGGTCAGAGGGAGCCATCTTTCTTAGTCCAGGGACTCTGGGTAGAAGCCCTTTTGCCAACCATCGCAACCTCATCACCCCTAGTATCGTATGGACGATGAGGTGGTAGGGGTAGTGCTTTGTGTTTACTGAATACCTACTAGATGTCGTGATATTTCTCAGGGATTAGAGTTTACATCGATGAACGCTAATCTTCTGCAACTGCAAGTCAACGAGTCAGAGCAACACCGGACTGTAGACAGGAAGACAGGCAATTAGTGGACCAAGACTAAACAATTATTGGACCAGTTGATGTGTGGATTATGGTGTTGAAGCCAGCTAAAACTAAACATTACTTTAGTAATAGATTGCAATATGCATAAATTAATAAGAGAAGGTCACAAATTGAAATAATAAATTATGGTCTTCCTGAAGGCTCAATCCTAGGACCTAAGTTAAATATACTTTATTGAAATTATATTTTTTTCAGTTTAGAATGTTTGCTGGTGATACAAATTTATGGATGAAAAAAAAATATGGATGAAATAATAAAAACAGTAGAAGAAGAGCTTGCTGAGTTGAAATTATGGTTTGATTACTATAATTTATTAAGGAAAAACTAAATTCATGGTATTTTCTGGTAATCAAATCTATAACAATGAAAAGTTATGCATAATTTGAGTAGAAATTGATTACTTGGGGGGACAATATCTGACGGGGAAACGCCAATCAATGTAACACCTGTAAGGAGACCCAAAATATAAGAGATTTTAGAATTGTCATGGGGCAATGATTGGGTCAAACGATATAAGACTGAAGAGCAGTGAAATAAAAAGCCCTTGTGACCCCGACTTTCCCCAGATAATTTATTTGTATTCGGAGCTCTGAACTCATGTGTAGAATTGATCTTTTGAGCTACTGATTGAGCGCTTGCGCCATCTTCTGGAGGAGATGAGTGCTTAGCCTCACTCCACTGCAACAGTGAGATCAGGTAATCCAAACACTGATTTGTAACCTCCTACTGCTTGCTGAGGGGTCAGAGAACTGCATCATGAGATTGAATTAGGGAGCGTTGTTTGGCTAGTTTCCTTGACAGCATTTACTGAGTCAAATGGTCGAGAATGTTTCTTCATGGCTTTTGTGACGCTTCTGACCCACATGCAGATAAACACAGGCAAGGAGATGTTTTAAAGGTTTATTTACAAAAGAAATGTGCAGATGTAGAGGTTGCAGCAGGGATGACCAGGAGACCAGAGGACCGGGAACCCTGTGCATTTAAAGGGACGAGACTTTCACCTAGAAGAGGTGACTAGGATCAGGATCAGGTGAAAGGTACAGGAGCCAACTCTGCTGATGATATGAACCAGATATCATCAGCAGATACCAACAAACTGGATAATGAGTTTGTTGGGTTACAGACCAGAAGCACAGAGGATAGCTGAGTAGGTTTGTAACTGTGGATGCCATGTCATCTGGTTTCCTGAACCCCACAATCAATAAAGTCATCTCCCAGGTCATTTCACATCACTCTATGATTCCTTCTGCTGATTTAAGTTTCCAGTAGAACTTTTTTTTTTTTTTTGACAAAGGAAGATTAGAGAGATCAGACCCAGCAATGCAGACCATTAGCCTGGGCGTTCATTTCACCTCGGTAATGTCACAGATGGACTGCATCATTACCATAGAACAATTCACTATAAAAGAATTTAATGGACATAAATAAACATGCTTATCAGAACCCTGACATTTTTATTGAAAATATTCTGTTTTTACTTTATGTAAAATTCTAGTTGCAAGATGTTGAATTTTGAGGTTTCATTCTTCATAAGCCAAAACAAATAAATTTAAAATATTGCTTAAAATATTTCACTGGACACACACTCAGTGACAAAAATATGTATAGAACGTTTTCATAATAATCAAATTTCTTGAAATGTAAAATAATATACAAAATGTAGAAAAAGTTAAGGGACTTTATGTATTGTAGCTCTGATAGAAAGCTAAAATTTGACTGTCGGTTTCAAATGCATATTGCTTCAGTTGGACATTTACTGAAGTTTAATAAATGTGCAACATTCTTCCTGTTTTCTATACACAGAGAGTGATGCCATCCAGTTTCTTCTTATTGCAGCGTTTCTTCCTGCGTGTGGATGGAGTCTTGATTAGAATAAATGATACTCGAATTTATTATGAGGTAAGTTGATGCACCACACCAAATAAAGTGCTTACTGACAGAATGTAATATTGTGTAATGCTTATTATGCCCTGATATGTTTATGTTCCGTAGCTATTTTCAGGTATCAGCCTTATTGAGAATGTACTCTCAATAAGATCATTTTCTGTTCCTGGGTAGAATGATCAGAAGAAAATGTGACTGACCGTAGCAAAGCCATAAACAAGTCTCCTCAAAGGTGTTTTGAGTTATTTACTGATTCTGAAAGTGTGGATTCAGAGTTTTTCATGTATGTCAAACACATGGAAATCAGAAATAAAATGAAGGTATGGGTATTTGAATGTTGGCGTACAAATCAAATCAAATTTTATTTGTATAGCACATTTCAGCAGCAAGGCATTTCAAAGTGCTTTATATCATAACCACAAAAACACAAAGTCATGCATCATGGAATCAACAATACATTGTTACATATTACATTTCAAATACAATTCTAAACAGGTGTGTTTTTAGTTGAGATTTAAAGGAAGTCAGGGTTTCTACTGTTTTACAGTTTTCTGGAAGTTTGTTCCAAATTTTTGGTGCATAGATGCTGAAAGCTGCTTCTATTCTCTTGGTTCTGGTTCTGGGGATGCAGAGCAGAACCAGAACCAGAACCTGAGAGTCTGGAAGGTTGATACAACAACAGCAGATCTTTGATGTATTGTGGTGCTAAACCGTTCAGTGATTTATAAACTAACAACAGTATTTTAAAGTCTATTCTTTGAGCTACAGGGAGCCAGTGGAGGGACTTTAAAACTGCTGTTATGTCTCTATCTTCCTGGTTTTAGTGAGAACAGGAGCAGCAGCTTCTGGATCAGCTGCAGCTGGAGGATTGATTTGTTGGACAGGCCTGTGAAGACGCTGTTACAATAATCAATGCGACTAAAGATAAACACATGGATGAGTTTCTCTAGATCTGGCTGAGACATTAGTCCTCTAATCCTGGAGACGTTCTTCAGGTGATAGAAGGCCGACTTTGTAATTGTCTTTATGTGGCTCGCAAGGTTCACGTCTGAGTCCATCACTACTCCCAGGTTTCGGGTTTAGTTGTAATAACTGAAGCAGTGCATTGACTCTAGATCTATAGCTCTAGATCGTTCCTCTTTATCTGTTCTAAGCATTTATTCAGTGATTGGATGGGGTCAAAGGTCACCTGGTGACATCGTAATGTAGAGCTGAGTATCATCTGCATAGTTATGGTAGCTTATATTATTTCCTGTTATAACCTGAGCTAGAGGGAGAATATAAATATTGAATAAGAGGGGTCCTAAGATTGAACCTTGGGTACCCATGTGACCTTTGACCTCTTTGATGAGAAGTTTCCCATTGAAACAAAGAAATCCCTGTTCTTTATGTAAGATTCAAGCCAGTCGAGCACCGAACCGGAGAGTCCAACCCAACTCTCCAGTCGATTCAGTAATGTGTCAAAAGCTGCACTGAGGTCCAACAGAACCATGTGGTTCTCCCACAGTCCATATTTATATGGATGTCATTGAATACTTTGACTAGGCCAGTCTCCATGCTGTGGTGAGCACAAAAACCAGACTGGAAAGAGTCAAAGCAGTTGGTCATCATGAGGAAACTATTTAATTGTTGACACACAGTTTTTTCAATAACTTTGCTGATGAATGGGAGGTCAGAGGTCAAAGGTCGGCCTGTAATTCTGCAGTAGTGATTTGTCCAGATTGTTCTTTTTTAGCAGTGGTTTGATGACTGCTGTTTTCAAAGCCTGGGGGAAAACGCCTGATGTGAGTGATGAGTTACTATTTGGATCAGATCAGTAGCAATAACAGGCAGGACTTTCTTAAAGAAATGTTCTAGAGTTATAGATCCAGAACATCCAGACAGCAGGAGCTTGAACTTAATTGACTTATAATTTCTTCTAGGGTTTTATAATTAAGTAGTTGAAATTGGGTCATTTTTTCTGTGTTTGTTCTGTTTGGGTACAGCAGTGGTTCTGGCTTTAGAGTTGATGTGCAGATTAATCCTCTGATTTTTTGAATTTTCTCTGAAAAGAATCTGGAAAACTTGTTCCATCAGCATTAGATTGAGTTCAGGCATTGTTAATGTTTTTGTTTATGACATCTGCAAAGAAAGCCTCCCTTGCATGTTTTAGTGTTGAGTGATAGTTACGTAGTCTTTCTTTATAGATGTCATTATGAACGTGAAGTTGAGTTTTACACCATTTTGGTTCTGCTCTGTGACAGAATTCTCTTGCAGATCGAACTGTTTGTGCTTTTCTCCATGGAGATTTCTTCCTACCAGACGCAATAGAATCAATGATATATAAAACTATAGACTGAAAATCATCTACCAACTTATCTACATCATTACAGCTTAAGGGTGAGGAGGAAGAGTAGATTTGATTAAATGTTTCTGCTGTTTTCTGTGAAAGAACGTTTTGTGACAGCAGCTGTTTGTCCAAGTTGGTCAAAGAATAAACAACTTTCAGAGATAACAGCAAAGTGATCCGACAGGGCGACATCAGTTACAGACATTGGAAATATTCACACCCTTACTGATAACCAGGTCCAGTGTGTGTCCTTGAGTGTGTGTTGCTTGTTTGACATGTTGTGTTAAACCAAAATTTTCTAAAATATTAAAAGCTTTTTTGCTCCTGTCTTGGGGTTTGTCCACATGAATGTTGAAATCACCAACAATTATTAAACAATCATAATCAATATCTATATGATTGATAGATCATTCAAGTCAGTAAAGAAATTTTCCACATATGTTGGAGTTTGTATAAAGTTAGTCTCAGAATTCGTTTGTAGCCTTTAACCTGAATTCCAAGATACTCAAAAGAGGTGAAATGACCCAAAGACATTTTACTACAATTTATGGTTTTCTTAAATATAGAAGCCACGCCTCCTCCTTTTTTATGTTTTCTATTCTCACTTAAAAAATTGTAGTTAGGAGGCGCTGATTCAATTAGTACAATTTGGTCATTATCGTCATTCAACCATGTTTCTGTCAGAGACATCAACATTATACTCAGTGATGAAATCATTAATCAATAGAGCTTTAGCACAGAGTGATCTGGTATTTAAAAGAACTACTTTAAGTGACTTGGAGGCAAAAAGATTTTCAGTCTGAGGTTCCTTTAGGCAGGGGATCAGTCTGAGGTTCAAATTAGGACCGCTGTGTTTCATATTTCTGGTTTTTGTAAATTTTCTTGAAGTGATCTGGACAGGTAATGTCCTGTTCTGCAGAACCCGGGGGCCAGACACATTCTGGATGGAGACAGGTATAAAAATAATATCTGGTCCCCGGCCTCAGACCTCAGAAATGCAAAGTGATGGATCCTCTGGAAAGTCAGGAGCAGGTTGCTTAAATGTAGTGAGGTCTGCTACTGAGCGCTAAGAAGAGACGTACCGAGGCGAACCTGTTGATTCATTCCATCTGTAAATTTAAGAAACTCTGGTCTAGAAGAGATTTCTTCATTGGTATCTAATGAATCCTGTGAATGATTGGAGGAGCAGAGAGGGAGGGGGGAGGAGCAAGGGAAGCAGTCGCTCCATCTCCAGTCGATTTATCAGCTTGTTTTGGAATATTATCCTCCTGATATGCGGCGGGCTCCATCCTAGTCAGACATCCGTGAGCCTGTTCTTCTGACGCGATGATCCTGTTGCTGTCCTTGTTGATAAAACAAAAAGGGTTTGCAGTGAGTAGCTTTATCCCATGTTTATTAAGATTGCATCCTCCTCTTCCAAAAAGGAGAAAGCGCTGCCAATAGATCCAGAGGTTATCATGAAGGTCACTGAACTGGTAGAGCAGCTTTTAATCAGCCATTTGTTGATCGTGAGCAGCCTGGAGTGTTTTTCGTCTCCCTATTGAGGTGATGGAATGGACCACTGAGAAATAACTTCATTTTTAATTTTCCCATAGTGTTCAGAAGATATTAAAGTCCTTTTTCAGAATCTCAGACTTTTGCTTTGCCAGATTGTTGGCTCCAACATGCACAACTAAAGTCTTAATATCTGGCTGATCAGTGGTTAGAGAGAGCAGTTTGTTGGTTAAAACAAATACAGTGTCACCAGGAAAATACATCACTCTTGTTTTCCTGGGATTGCAAACATCACTGATTCCCTTTACTGACTCATGTCCAACAATAAGCACTTTTGGGACGCCTTTTGTTTTCCTGGTGGTCACTTTGTCCTTTGGAGCTTTGGGGATGGATGTGTTGGTCTTGCCTCATTGTTGATGTTTGAAGGCAAAGTTTCACTCAGAGGCTCAGGCTGGAGTGCAGAAAATCAGTTTTTCAGTGGGATTCCCACAGAGTCAGAATGTTTTGAGGCTCTTGCTGGTTGCTTTGTCCCTGGGAGCTGGGTCAGCGGGGTCAGCGGGGTCAGCGGGGTCGGTGGAGGCGTTTTGGTTGCAGCTACTTGTTTGTCTTTCTTTGGCGGAGCAGGTGTTGAAGTGTTGAAGGTGGGTTTCGGCTCAGAGCCGGCCACGCTGATTCGTTCGTGTGCGGGGTTCTACCTGATAGTCGTCTCATCAGATCCGCAGTGCGAGATTCCCGTTTCGGCTTGGCACCCAGAGCGTTCCAGGGTGAGCTGCTCGGTGCAGGGCGCACGACCTCTCCGTTGATTTGAGGAAGGGTTGTTTCATTTCCACAGGGAGCATTGATCTCAAAATTCACTTCCAGCAGTTTAATCTTCATTTCTATAGACTGAAGTCGTAAAATATTGCTCTTGTCCTTGGGGTCAGTCGGAGGCATTTTGCCCTGGTTTAACTTGGAGGTAAAGAAAAGTAAAGTAAAAATAAAAGTAAGAAAATCCCCCAGTCCTTAGGTTTGGAGTAATCCAGTTAAGATGTCAATAATGTAAATATAACTATAAAAACTGTCGCTTTAAAAATAATTCACAGGCAGAGTTATCAGTAAGGACGAGAGAGAGCAGGATAATCTGTTCCTCCTTCAGCAGTCAAATCATACAATAAAACAAATTACCAATATTGAAAAAACAGGTCTGAATCCTGCATGGGTTCCATCAATTTGGCATGGGCACTTTGAGCCTGGATCCCTCTCAGCTCCCTGGAATCCCACGAACTGTGATTCCATTTGGGCTGGTCAGACGGGGCTGCTACGAATGGTTAATTTGCCTCTGAGGCGGGTACAGAGAAGAGTCATCTGCCAGATTGCTCAGTTGGAAGTTGCGTTAGACTTTCCAGTTTTTTGACAGTCTAAACAATATGCACTTTTTTTTTTAACAATGCATGGAATATGTTATTGTATGCCAACATGCTAGTGCTAGGCTAGATGCTAACAATAGTATTTCATCTAGCTTTACCTTTTTAGCTCATTTTACCACAGTTTAGCCAGTTCTTGCGTTGATTGAAAGTTTTTACTTCTCTTCAGCAGTTTTATTTTTCTGATTTTGCTCTATTTTGCTGCTTTTACCTACTTCTTGCATGTCTGCAACACTTCTGAAGTTGACTCTAAATGTTTCTGTAATTTTCACCAAAATAGTTTAGCTTTCAGAATTCACACTGCATTTTCACAAGAAATGCAAAATTTTCTAGTTATTATTTTTATTTCTAGGACCATTTCCAAGTAAGAAACTTGTATATCTTGAGTTGCAACATTTAATTCTTCTTTTGAATTGATAATGTAATTTTTATTGAATTCTCCTCATTCCCCGGAGGCCCACTGTAATTCATTGTAGAATATGGCATTAGAACCAGCTGTGGAATAGTAAGGGAATCACCTTAATGCAACCCATAAACAATAATTAGAATTTTGTCATATTTGCTGCAAAATCAATATACTGAATGTTCATGTACATTGAGAATATTAAGTGAAAATGAATTTTTACTGTTTAAATTTCAGGATGGAAAAGATTACATGCTGCGAGAGTTCAGTACCAGAGAAAATACAATAACAGAACTTAAGGTGGGTACTTGCATCATATTGTGATATGTATACATAGGAAAAAACGGTGACAATAGCACATGAGCAGACCCTTACAAGCTGTTATATGCCTTACAGCAGGGGTGCCCAACCTTTTTTGAACTAAGGCCTACTTTTGAAGTTGCAAGTTTGTTGAGATCTACTAGTCTGTTCTCAGCATCACAAACACACAAATATATATATAGGGTATATAATAATATAATAATAATAATATATAATATATTATATATATATATATATATATATATATATATATATATATATATATATATATATATATATATTTTTTTTTTTTTTTTTTTTTTTTGCAAACACATCCATAAAAAACAGACCCAGTTGTGAGATTTTAAAAAATGGAAACACTTTACTTAAGCTATTTTAAAATAAATGTATATGTCTACTTCAGTGGGATTTCTCACACTGGGAGAAAGAAGCCAGGTTCTCCCACAGGCTGGGAAGTATGAAGTGGTTGCAAGGCGTATATGCAGCTCACAAGGTCAAAGGTCATATAATTCCATGTGTATCTGTACTTGTACTTGATGATTTTCATGTGAGAAAAATGTAGACTCACTTAACCCAAAAAGCCCTGTCAAGTTCAAGGCGTGTCTTCTGACTTTGGGAGGCTTTCCTTGTGATAGTAGCCTTCAGAACTTCCATACTGGGTTCTGCTTGTGATTGTATTTCTATCCAGGTGAAGAGTGAGACTGACTTTAACACAGTGTCATGCATATCAGTATGTCCTCTAAAAGGAAAATATAGTTGAAGTCAGAACCTTACATAAAAACACACATATGCATGCATTCTTCTCCACAGTCTGATGTTGAATCAAGATAAATTTTTCCTGTCTAAAGTCAATGAAGATGACAATTTTTTTCCTGTTTGCTGAATGTCAGAATAATGTTCTGCTTGCATGTAAGGGAAGTTCCTTAGGTCTCTGCATAGCACCCATGTTGAAACTAGTTTCAGCCTGCTGTTGGCATGTTAACAGAACACAACTGATCCTTCCCCATGTTTCACAGTCGAGACAGGGCTTTTTTTAGTTTGCTTAATTTTTGTGTCTATGATGTGCCTTACCAAAAAGCTCCAGTTTTACATTAAAATTGTGGTTTCCATTTTCGTGTCATCTGTCCAAATGACAGTTTTCCAGAAGCTCTGTGGCTTATATGCATTGTGTCTTATTTTTTGTGCTTTGCTTTCCTTTTTGGTCATCTCCCACAAAATTCACCTTGGCTCACACAATGATGGATGGTGCAATTTGACACTGATATACATTGACCGTGGAATTGCCCATTAAATTCTGTGGAGGTTGTTCTGGGCTCTTTGGTTACCATTTATATGATCCTTCTCCTCAATTTGTCATCAATTTTCCTCTTCAGCCACAGCCATGGAGGTTGGCTACAGTCCTGTGGTCCTTAAACTTCTAAGTAATATGTAAAGCTTTAGTCACAATATATGTCATTTGAAGTGATATCGTATTTACCTTTAACATGCTTCTCTATAATTATCTTTCTAATCTTCTGGGACAACTCTCTTTTACTTCCTTTGGTCTATTTTCAGTGTGGTACATACCATGTAGCTAAATAGAACCATCACTACACAAACTGATTGCAAGCTTGAACACACCTGTAAGAGGACACATCTCAGTTTGACATGTTTCTAAGGTCAAATTATTTTCAATCTTTCTAGAGGTACCACAATTTTTCTCCAGGCCTGCTTCATTAAATGTTTATTTTTAAATTATTCTTTTAAGCCACATAATACATGCCATCGACTAGGAATTGATTTTAAAGTTTGCATTGAACCTTCATCCATTGATTAGCACCGCCTAGTGTCGACACCATTTGATTCAGCCATTGTTTACGACCGAAAAGCTCCAGTTTACAGCATCTGACTTCTTCTGGTACAGAATTATTACATATTCCATAATAATGTAAAAGTCTACTAAAATTCAGCATGACTGTTCTGCCTGCAGACACTTTGAAAACTATCAAATACTTATCTGATTTAGTAACACATGGAAGTAGCACAAATCTGATTTTGTAGGAGTGAAAAGATGTGATCTGGCATTTTCATGAAAAATCTATGAAAAGTTATGGCTCACATATGGGCAAAAATCTGGTTTGAGTCGTATTTGCGTCTTGTGTGATCAAAGCACACAAGAACTACCTTAAAAGTTAAAGGACAATAGTTTTCAAGTTCTGAACTTGGGCACCCCTGTCTTTGAGAGTTCTACTGGTGTGCTAATTTTCCTCGCTTTATGTCAAACTGGTCAGAGGGCTGCCTTCTTGTTTGAACTGTAGAGCCATTTTGCTAGGGCGAAATTTAAATGGCTGAGGGGATTGGAAATATTCTCCACTATATCTGATTTACACTACAAAACTGTAAAATTACATTTCTCAGTTTACGTAAATAGATGATGTTTCACTTTTTTGTGCATATTTTCATAATTAAACCTGATCAGTATGTAATGAGAGCATATAACTGGAATTTCTTAAACTACTGAAAGTAATACATTCCAACCATTTAATTTAAAAGGAGTGACACTTAACGCGCAGACTTGTTCAAAGTTATCAAGATTATTTACATCTGATTATTTTCTTGATTGTGAAATTATTGTATAGAATTGTCATCTTTTCTAATTATTTTTAAGTGAGTCATAACTTTTTAATGACGTTTTAAGAGTTTGTATTGTATTGTGGATTTACTTGATATTTTTCTATTGAACAGAATATTCCTGCAGCATTCTTCACAGATCCCAATGAGATAGCTCAGCATCTAACCCTGAGAGTAACAAAGTGTGAGAAACTGGAACTTCCTGTGATGCATCGTGAACCCTCCGTCAGTGAAGTTATTTAGTAACTGTTACACTGTGACAGCTACACTAATTTGTTGTGGTCATGTCAAATCTATACTGAGCAATATAAAAACTTTTGGTCATCAATCCAAATATTTGTACAGCAACAAATTAGACTGTTTTGTGAAACGTAACTCTGCAGAATTACTTTAAAATGACTAAATATCCCTTGTCTTGTTTGAAATTAAATATGCATTTAAATCTGTTGGGAAACTATTGTTTGTTGTATATTGTGTAGAAGTTCATTTCTGCCAATCTGGTGGACAAAAAGAACTTTTATCTCATAATTGTGACATACCTTGGTCATATTAAAGTTAATATCTCATTATTATGGATTAACTTTCTCATAACATTATGCATGTGCATCGTCATGACTCTTATTTCTAGCTAATGTCTGGAGACTTAATTTTTGACATTATGGGATTCTTTGAAAACTTGCAAGATTTCAACATTTGTAAAACTGCTCAGTATTACTCAGTTGTATTAGCAAGACCCATTTCTGTCTATCAAGCTGAACTTTTCTCACCCATTTCCTCAGTATGCCAGTGGACCATTATGAGATAGCTAAGTCATAATAATAAGAAACCACATCAGAATTCTGAAATAAAACTTTTTTCCCCATCAAAGTGACAAAAAAGTGCTTCCATAGTTTTGAGATGATACAAATAAATAGTTTTAGTGCATGTGTGTTTGTTTTGTGTGTGCTGAAATCTTGATTTCTGTTATGAAGCCTAAGTATGGAAGCCCAAATCACGATAAGTTTATTCAGCACAAAGAAACTGAAAAGGTCATCTCTCTGTCTGATATGGAAATATATACTAAACTGGAGACAGAACTTGTCCTTTAGATTATTAGGATTCAGCTGCTTGAGTTCATAACAAGCAGACGGTGCAAAGAGGCAGTTGCCTGGAACTGGTCGAGGTTATACAAGAGGGCCAGTCTTGGACCGAGGAGCTTCCCACAACAGGTGTGACAGGAGATGGAGGGAAATATTACAAGAGGAGGTATGAACAAAGTCCATATATGTCTGCAACAGAGTGAATAGAAAATTCATATTAAAATTTTCTATGTAATCTTCCATGTTAACCATGCAAATCTCCTCCTACTAAAAATTCAAACACAGATGGAAAAATGAGCTTTTGAAGATCTGAATTTCTATTTTGGAGTTGTTGCGGTAACTGCTGTTTCTCTGTATAATCACTTTTTTCCATTTTAAACTCAAAACTTGCATCTGGCAGTGTTGTTTTATTAAATGTCCTTCAACTTACAGTGTCTTGCAAAAATCTTCATGCACATTGAGATTTTTCATATTTTGTCACATTACAACCATAAACAAGCATATTTAATTTGAATTTTATGTTTATTTTTCAATTGTGAAGGACAAAGAGAACGTCTCATGAATCACACTCCATACCAATAGGCGGCGGTGTTGCGTTCTTAACGCTTTTTGTCAACAGCCAATAAAAGAATTATGAAGAAAAACAACAGCGGCAACATGGAGCAGACAGTTGACAAACTTGAGAGTATGGTACTGTAAAATTCATTCTTTTCTTCAGTCTTTTCTGAGTTTCTACTTCCTTTCGGGTTTTCAACAAGCATTTTTTTCTCATTTAGATAAACTATCATTAAAAAACTTGACCTTATGGGGCGGAAGTAGCAGAACGCGGGAAATCTTTGAAAATGTTAACTGATCTGTATCGTTTTGGATTTGCCGGTTTGAAACTCCCAAACCGGCAAATAAATCATCAGGCAAATGATTATGATGGCATGGACTTTGACAACAGGACTCTGGTAGGTAGAGGAAGAGGCAGAAGTAAGACGAAAGCTTTAAAAGACGACAAAGAGCATGCTTTTAAAAGCAGTCGGAGAGGCTTTAGTGTAATTCAGATGATGAAAACATAGAAGGAAAGTGATAATGGACGAATTTGAGGTCATAATTAAATTCAGGAAAAGAATAGAACATGAATCATAGCGGTGTGGTGGATGTAGGGTTAGATTCAAAGTAATGGGATTTGATCGAATATAACAACAAAAACAAATCGAGCATGTAAATTGACTTTTGCAAAAAGGTTGTTAGTGAAAGGAAAAATCTTGGCGAAAACAAAGTATGTCGTGGTATTATCACTGGTAATCTGCTTGAAAAAGATCTGGAAAAACTTAGAAATATTAATCGTCCTGATATACAGAGTTTGAAAAGGTTGGGAGTCGGTACTTTTGACGTTTGTCCTGATAAAATAAGAAGTATATCAGGACATATAAAATTTTATAATCCGAAAGAAAAAGAAGAAGCAGTTTAGAAAAGAAATGAAGGGGGCGCTACTTCACTTATCCACGGTCTCCCGTTTTTATTTTCTTTTGAAATGTGATGTTTAAAATTTAAGGAAAGAGTTTCACTCTCAGCATGTATTTAAACTTGTATTAACTTCAGCGCAGCTCACAGTTTTTAACAATTATTGTAGCTTTCTGTGCACTTTAAATCTGCTTAGATGGATCTTTTCGGGTCTATCAGCTGTGGTGGGGATGGTAACACAACTAACACACTACATCACTAAATGAGAATAGCACAAAGTCTATATTATTGGGGCCTGCCATACAATGCATAAGGAGAGCAGTGACTGACTTCCTTATGTGTAACATAGTTGAAATGGTTCAGTTTAAATTCTGCTAGTATGGGTTTTATGGTTGTCCTGTGATTAGTTTTTTTTTTTGGCGCCCCCTACTGGTTGCCTATAAAAGGAGGAAGAACTGCAGATTCCACACAGTCTGTCAGAAACTCTACTGAGGTGGGTCATCGGGTCCAGTTCCTTTCTGAACAATAGTGGTGGTTGTGTTCTGAGACTAATGTGGAGTTTTGTTGCAGTACCCAGAGTTGGCGAACCGGTAGAGAGGCTTACTGTGTTTTTGTTATTGTTAACACTCATTACAGGTAGGCTAATTATATTATGTTAAATGTCAGAAATTTATGTTGTCGGTTGTGTTGTCGGTTATTTTTCAGTTAAGTTTGTCAGTGTGTTTATTATGTTGTCAGTTTGTTGTGTTTGCCTGTATGTCAGTTTGTTTGTTCTCTGTTTCAGTTGGAAGTTACTGTTGGATAGTTAGTTAGTTAAATTTGACTGCTGCCTATGTTTATTTTCCTGATTTTATTGATTTATAAGAGAAGTATTGTATGAATTTTATTTGAAAGTTTTGATATTAATGAAAATCCACTATACGATCACCTGTTATAAAAATGCAATTGTAGTGATTATTGTAGGACACAGTCTGTCAGAAACTCTACTGAGTACCCAGAGTTGGCGAACCAGTAGAGAGGCTTACTGTGTTTTTGTTATTGTTAACACTCATTACAGAAATTTACCCAACTGGTCTCCGCTGTGTGCTGTGTATTGGGGAGGAAGTCACATATGCATTGCATGGCAGGCACCTATTAATCTTCACCCAATAGAACGCCTCTTTATTATTCTTTATTTTTCTTCCGTGACCGTTAATGCGGCTCGTACCGCTGCGTGCCCACCAACAAATTGGTATCAAAACGTGCGGCTCGATGGCGGCATGTGTGCCATTACTTGTGGTGGGATTCGGAGTTACCATGGCGATGTAAAAAGCAAAAAAAGACCACCAAAAGCCCCATAGAAATGAATGGAGTGAGGAAACCAAAACATCCTAAAATACCCAATTTTTGAGGAATTTCTGTGTCGTCATGGATTCACGTACAAATGCCATTCAAATTTCAGTTTGTAGATACGCCCGTGATCTTTTCTAAAGTCAAGACAACACGCTCATACGAATTATGGTTTGTCCACAATTTGTCTGTAAGCGCTCCAAAGTTTTCAATTTTTGGAAAAACTAGAGTGTAACTGACGTTTCTTAGAGTGTGGGAAGCAGTGCGATTCTGACCCCAAATAAATTTTGAAATCGCCGTCACGCCCACAAATATCGCCCTATCGGTATTGTCGTGTTATTTAAAGAAAAGAGTGCCTGAGTCCAACTGTGTCATCGATAACGCTTTTTATTCTCCGATCCTCCAAACATCATGCATAGGCCTCATCACACAATCAGCATCACCTGCCTGCCTGAGCCTGACGCTCCCTTTTATGATGTCATCGCAAGTGGCCATTTGTAGTTTATAAACATGCATAACATTAACACCACAGGTATGAAACTCGGTCGTGACATAGATACGCATGCCTGCTCCGATAAAATGTTTTCACAATTTTTCTAGGGCTTACGTTTTTCTGTCTAGGGGCTTCAGATGCGACAGGATTTCCACTCGCTCAGCCAGGTTCACTTCCATGTATTTTTGAAAAATGTCAGACCTCAGCGCACAACATTTTTATCTCGTCACTGTTATTACTGTGAGTGATGTACAGATATGAATCGCGGGACTATAGGAGACGAAAGGTAGCGCTCTCATACGCTTCAAACGGTTTTCAGATATGTATCACGGTTTCTGAATGGGAAGGAGTTGTTCGGACCGCTTTTTTCAGTCAAAACTGATAGAAATCTGTCTCACACACATGACAGTTGCAGAGGATCCATTACCATAGCAACGAAGCACAGCAGGGCCGAGCAGCTGATTAGAACTACAAAAACGCATCACTGTAGTTTTTATTATGGCAGAGCTCTGAGGAAGGAGCCGGCCTTTAGAACTACTTTTGTTTTGGGCATTTTATAACAGATTTTAACCAACCATTGTCACACATGGAATTAGTATGTCAATTTTACATTAAATTTAATGAAAATTTCAAAATAAAAGCTTGAATATTTCTCTCAGGCCTTTCAGAAAAACTAACTGCTTCAAGCATTTAGAATTAAGTCTCTCTTTGTGTGTCACACTGACATGACAGTTGACCTTCTCCTTAGAACAATGACTGAAGGTTAGGACTACAACATGGCGGAACACTCCGTGCATAGAGAGGAACTCTGAGCTGATTGTCAGAACTACAACATGGCGGAACTGTCAGTTACTACTGAGGAGAAATGAGCTGGGATTTAGAATTACATTGTGTTTGGACTTTTTATAACTGATTTTAAGCAACCATTGTTACACACAGGATTAGTGTGGCAATTTTAAATTAAGCTTAATAAAAATTTCAAAATAAAAATAAAACATTTTTTATATCACGTAATTGCTCTCTTGGGCATTATGTGATTTTTTTTAACAAAACCACTGTTAAACTTTGGATTATTTTGGACATTTAAAATGAAGTTTAATGAAAATTTCAAAATAAAAGCCTTAAGATTCCTTTCTGGCTCATGCCTATTTTAGTGAAAATGGCTGCCTAAAACTGATAGTCTCCCCCTGTCTGACTCATAGCTGGCAGAGGATCCATTACCATAGCAACGGAACACAGCAGGGCCAATTGATTAGGACTACAGAAACGCATCACTGTAGTTCTAACTATGGCAGAACTCAGAGGAAAAAGCTGGACTTTAGAACTGATTGTGTTTTGGGCCTAACTCATTTTAACCAACCATTGTTACACATGGAATTAGTTTGGCAATTTTAAATTAAGCTCTGAAAAATATTCAAAATAAAAGCCTTGACAAATTTTCCATCAACTATGTGCTCTTTTGACCATTGTATGTCTGAATTAACCGAATCACTGTTATACATGGGATTAGATTGACCATTTAAAATTAAGCATACTGAAAATTTCAAAATCAAAGCCTTAAGATTCGTCTGTGGCTAATTCAGCGCCACAGGCGCTGCAATGATATTAGCTTGCATTATCTTTTCTGCTAAAGTTAGCACAAACATTAGCATTTCTCTGTTCCCCACTAGTGTACTGCCATAGGCAGTGCAATAAGATTACTCAGCATGATCTTTTTCACAGAGGTTAGGGCAGAGCATTAACATTAGCACAAACATTAGCATTTCTCTGTTCCCCACTAGTGTACTGCCATAGGCAGTGCAATAAGATTACTCAGCATGATCTTTTTCACAGAGGTTAGGGCAGAGCATTAACATTAGCACAAACATTAGCATTTCACTGTTCCCCACTAGTGCACTGCCATAGGCAGTGCAATAACATTATCCTGCATGATCTTTCTCACTCATGTTAATGCTCTGCCTTGCACAGCAAGGCAGAGCATTAACATTAGCCTACCCTAAATGAGGTATTAGCTATTTCTCTGACTTATTACACATCTTTGGTATAGTGAATGGAGTAAGTCAGTTATAGACAACCTGCTGATGATGCTCCACATGCTTCTGACAGTAGTCATGCTAACATTAGCATTTTGGCTCATTTTAGCTCATACACTTATTTTAACATACTGAATGGAGTAAGTCATGTTTGTGACTCTCCACATGCTATTGATTACATTGCAGCTTTCTTTAGCAGGGATGCTAATGTTTAGCATCAGAACGCTGGGTCCAAACCGACGGGCACACTTTGGCAGGCCCCGGTTAAATTTCTTCAGGAATTTTCTAGTTTACTATTAATTCTGGCATTACTGGCACTGTAAAAAATAAATTATCTAATAAAATACCATACCTTTTTATTTTCTTAATGATGATTAAATGACCTAAACAAGACTTTTAAATATTAATAATAATGTTATATGTAATTGATATATCTATCAATTATAGGAGGAATAAAAGAAATAACCAGGCATGAATCGCAACATAATAAACGATAATAAAAACCATTTACAATGTATGCATAAGAAACTGAATTGAGCAAAAATCAATAATAATAATAATAATGATCAATAATTAGATTCACAGAAGAATAACAAACCTGGTTATTATAATCAGGGGTGTTATCCAATACAAGAAAAAATTCAAATTTTTTCTTTTACAACACCATATATATTATTTTGAGAGATTTTTTTGTTGGTAGAGTTTTCTACAAAGGGAAAATGAGATAAAACACAATTTAATCTATGATGGTGAATATTTTCCTTTGACTAAAGTGATCAAATAAAACACACTCATAGAATCACAATATCAACAATTTGTGCATTGAGTTAAACACTTAGCATCTTATAGGTCAAAGTTAGCATTTAGTTTGTTTAATGATTATTGCAATATCAATAAATGACTTCAAAGCGATTTTCTTAGTTGCCAGAGGAACACAATAATGCTTTCATGAGCTCAGTGGTTGAAACTGATGAAAAAAGAGGATGAATGCTAACTTCTAAAATATTCCTCGCCATCTTCTTTGTTCTTTCAGCAAACAGTTGAAAGAGAGTTGTTTTGGGTTTCACCGCTGTTTTAGCTGCCGTTGAAAGTATTTTTAAAAGTTTGTCTGTCATTCTGCAGTTCATGTGACCAAACCTGCCAAAGAGATGAAAAGTTAAGACATTCAACTTTGTCTTGTACACAACCTTGGTTGGGTGACCCCAAGGTCACTAGGTCTTCTTAAAAGATAGTCTCTCTGAAAAAAAGTTTTAAAAACATAGTCAGTGTTTTCAGAAAAGTTGAGCTGACTGTCCTATGTCCCATAAATATTATTCTGTTGATATGAAACTCACGCGTTTCTCGACATAACACCAGTTCGCCAGTGCGTTATGGACTGGGGATTCAGCCCGTGGAGAAGCTTTCACACTCGCCTGGTGACTAGCGCAGCACGCTGGTTTATTTTCATTTTAGTTTATTTTTGTGGCAACACAATGCATATCAAATGCTGTGTCTACTTAAAGTCAGGTAAAGTAGCTGCGCGGCCATGTGGAGAACAGAACAACTTGTTCCATGAAACTCGAGCAACAAAACCATTCTCTGTGGCACTTATGAAAAATTCAATAGACATGAAATTAAAAAAAAAGCTACTAAAACCACATAAATTAATCTCCCATTTGTTCCTCTACATTTATCAGCAGACATGTGCTGTGAGCGAATCTCGCTCATCATGCAGGGCCAGTCCAAGGTTCAATGAGGCTAGAATCTGATTTAGGGGCCCCTCTTGCTCCAAACATCAGCACCACTAACAGCATTTCACCATTGATGTAGTGAAATCTGGGAGAGGGGAGCTAGTTTAATTGACCGAGCAATCAATTATAATTATAGTTTACTAGATGCATTATTGAACAGCTAAAAGTCAAAGATTAAACTGAGAGGATCAGATTGTTGCTATGATAACAAAACAGTCTAACTATGAAGATTGTACTTTGAACTTTTACAAAACTTGTAAGACATGTCAGCTCCTTAAAATCTTAAATTCAAATGTTAAACAATTTATAATCTTTCAATTTATCTATGCTGAAACCATTGAATCAAATTTAATTGCATTAATAATCTCGGCTTATTTATGCCTTGCGTCAGTTCTAAATGTGATCAGCATTATATAATATTTTTAAATATTAATTTAATTATTTAATAACTGAATTTGGATTCAGTTATTGTGATTGATATTTATTTTAATTGTATTTGTGGGTATTAGTATTGTCGGCAATGTCTTCCAGTAACATAATTGCCTAGTAATATTTTACATTTCCTGTCAACATCTTTTAATACAAAACCTTGGAGGACCGCCACAGTGTTTTCTTGAGGAAACCCTGAAAGGTGCATGCTTGGATAATAAATTGGTCATTGTCAAGAAGACTCCACAGCTCCATTTTGGTGCCTTTGATGCCATTTTTCTTTTTTTTTTTTTTTTTTTTTGTATTTATGTCATTTCAGTTCTTGAAGGCAGAGGCAGACCTGGAGTACATTGAAAGGCGGCTAAAGCTGGATTTCATCAACGGTGCTTCACAGAAGGGAAGTTTTGCTGAGGTAACAGAAAGCTGTCTTTCTCCCAGTATCTCTGTTGTTTATAAGACGATATGTGCTTCAAGCTGGTTCTGATTGCATTTTTCTCAGTTATTGTCAGATTTGTTGGAAAACAGAAACATAGATGACAGTATTAATTAAGGTTTTGCACATCCTCTGTAATGTACCAAAAACTGCAAATTGCAGAATAATTTAGCAACTTAAAGGTTTAGCTGATCATATTTTCCCTCCTATTCAAAAATTACATGAGGCCACTGGCACTACCCTCTGTTTGATTTATAAATTAGGCCAATGCCCCAGTTACAATTTGTTACCGCTGTAGTGTATAACTTCTATCATATATATATTTTTTACATATTTATTGTAATAGTCTCTATGTTATGACAATATAGTAAGAGACAGTTAATCTGTGAAAATATTAAGTTCCTCTGTCTTCTCCTAGTGCTACCGTGAAACAAGCTATCAGAGCCAGGTTCTTAGCACAATCAATCACAATCTTGTGTGGCACTGCTCATCCTCTTTCCCGTCTACTATCTGTTACACTAGCACTAGCATAGCTTCTTGTGAATTATCAGGCTATGCTAGCCTGGTACAGCTGATCATATGAGCTAGGCTATGAGCTAGCATAACCTGAGCATTCCATCAATGACACCATTGGCCACCAATGACGGCAGGTAAACGGTTTTCCTGGAACGGTAAGACACTTCTCTCCCATTACCACATTTAACAGTGAATACATGAGTTTGGCTGACGTCACTAACATCCTCCTTCTGGCTGTGATTGGTTGTTTTTGGTCAAGAGTGGTGCATTTTTTTCAGGCGGCAATGGTAACTCAGATAAATCTATTCACAGATAATCTGTTTCATAACAATCTGAATGGTGGAAAACAGAGAGTGTTTTCAAATAGTCACTCACTGCTACATACTAAGTAGCGATATAGTGGAGATTAAGACTTCAAAATTAAAGTTGGGCTAATGATTTTCTGTGCAGGAAAATGTGACTGGGATCCTGGAAAATTTGAAGTCCATCAAGGCCAAACACTTTCTTCTCATGTGTCAGGTCAGCCAGATCACAGATGCTCAGAAAGAGTCCATGGAGTTAATCAGAAGCAGACTCGGCTTGGCCATGGAATTGATCAAACATTGCCAGCAAGTTTCTCATTTGGAGGTAAAAACACTGGCATAATACCCATTATTCAAACATCATTGTATGTGATCCTTTGTGTTTTCAAACTAGAGGTAAAGGTAATTTTATTTATATAGCACATTTCCAGCAACAAGGCGATACAAAGTGCTTTACAGGAATTAAAATTAAATACAAACAAAATAACAAACCAAAGGAAAGAGCAAAGTATCTAAAGTAAATAAACTAGATACTCCAATACTGTGATTTTCTTTCATAGCTTAGATGTACCATACTATGCTGTCAGGATATATAGTGACATTTTCAACAAATATGTAAAAAACATATTTTTGTAAAAGTTGCATACTGCAGCTTGAAGATTTATTTTCAATGTGGGAATGACAATGTATTTTGTAATACATTCACAGCAGCAAAAATGATTTTTTTTTATCCTTGAAAACTTTATATTTTAGAGGAAACTTAATTGTTCTGTAATTTGTAATTCTTTGAATGTTTTTGCAACTTTATGAAAAAAGTCTCAGGCAAAGACTTGTTGAATTCTAATCTTACTCTAATAACTATCTCATGTTGTTAAAAAAGCAACATTTACATTTTCATAAGGGTGAACAGATAATGGATGGATGGATAATCAAAAAAAGTAACGTAAATGTTTGTGAAACTAACTTTAAGAGAACCAAAACCATAGATTGTTTTAGCGGGATGTGAACTGCAAACATTCATGCATGATTAAAATAAATAAAATAACAAAATAACAATCAAAAATATTCTGTGTACTTTTTACTCAACATTTGGTTGTATTATTCTATTCTTCAGGTTGAGTCACTGGCAGAGTCAGAGCAGGAGTCAGCCATGTTCCTGGATTCAACCATTGGTTCAATCACAGCTGAAGTAAGATTTCTAACAAAAACTTGACACAAGATTCTGGTTGATTTTGGAGCATAATGTGAGTTAAGCAACCATTTATTATGCAAATAATACAGCTTGTTGCCTCATAAATTCTCCAGGATAATTGGTTAGTATAAAAATTGTTAGATTTAGCACGCCATATTTTTTATTTCCAAAATGTTAAACAGCTGGACTCATATCAGAGTTGCTTGCAAGTATTCCGGTACTTCAGAGTTCTTGAATCAACCAGTTAACATTGCTGAATCTGTAAGTAAGCAACCCATCTCCATTCCATTCATCCCCTGCTGATGTCACTATTTATTAATGCACACAGGGTGAACTTCATCCACCAAGCATGAACATGACATGGTTTTAAGTGGTTAACATTAGTTGTTTAGTTTCTTCTGCTGTTCTGGACTAGCAATAAGATAATTTTCTCCTGCCGGCTCTTTCACAACTCCATATGGCCCAGAGAATTTTGCTTAACAGGTGCTTCATCTTTTCCTGCTCTTCCTGTAGATACTACAGGAGGAGCAGGGTGAACACCCATCTTTACTTCTCCCTCAAACAACTCATCAAACTTATACACTGTAACACAAAAAACAGATATACCCATGCTCAACACATGATCAATCAAATGATCCACTGTCAGAATCATTTGAAAAAGGGTAAAACTGATGCCAGAATGAATGAATCATATGCACCTCGATCTCTCAAGATTGCAACTGACACATCAATGTCACTCCCTTACTGAAGACAATTGTCCTCTCATAAGAATGGCTTGAACTCAAATAAAGTTCTTTTTCTAATGGCACCTAAGTGATTTTGTGTGGAACATTTAAAAGAATTGATGCAGCAAGTGCTGCTGGTTTAAATTGAGATACATCTTTGTTTCTTGACACAGTCTTTCTTCCAATGGCCTTTTCTGACAATAACTACAAATTTTGTTCAACCCTCCAGAATATGTTCAACACTAATTTGAAGCACTCATCCAATCGGTATCTTTATCGCTCATCCCTAATTAGGGGATCTGCCATCCCCTAGTGTTGTCTTGGGAGTTATGTTCTATTCATGTCCCCAAGACATGACTCAGCCAACACTGCAGCTTCTGATGCAGTCTTTACCTTTTGTTCATTAATATGCACTGCACTATGTTCAGAAACAAAATTCTTAAATTATTCTTGAAATTACAGAAGTCATCAAGTGTTTTGAGCATAAGTGGACCACCAATTATAATTAATTTCCCAAATCTCTTGGAAACTCCACGCAAGTTTTGCCACCTATTTTTCAGTTCTTGGACTTCTGTCTATCCACCTCAGGGACCAATTAATACGCCTTAAGTATTGCAGCTTTAACATCACCTCACCATCACTTACACAATGCATATATGAAGCTTCTTGAGCACGACCAACTAAAACACACTGACGCAAAATTGTGTGGCCCGAATCAGCAACTAGCAACTCTCTTAAACGAAGTGGGAAAAAAAATCAACATTAAACTTAAGCACCAAGAACAAATCACTCAAAATATGAGATTTACATGTCTTGATGGAGATGTGTCTCAAGTAAATTTCTTAACTACAGCTATCTTAAAAATCCTAAGAGTTTCTGTTTACATTTTACATGTTATTGTTCTGAAGAAAAGAGGATCTCTGCAGGTATTTGTTTAGAAGCTCACAGGACTTTTATTTAAGTTTGTAGATGTCCATTTCTTAGGATAGATTAATTACACTTAAAATAGGGACAGTAATCAAAGGAAGATACAGATGCACACAAACCAGTTCCCTGACATATCTGGTTGTTTCCGATGTGAGACATTCTGATATGGTTTCAAATGTGTACAATAAACCTGCAAAGTAAAGCTCTGCAGCACACAGGACACAGATGTTTGAGCAATATATAGACAATAACAGGTTTAAAAGTAGGAGCTGTGCCCACCAACTCCTATGTGAAAACAACCCTAGTAAGGGCAGTCTACTTCAAACTGCATGCTTCTGTCTAGAGGGATTGCCTTGTCGTAGTTAGTGAATTAGAGCCAAATAGCAGGCTTAATAATATTAATTCATCATTCAAACATATAGCAAAGGTCATACCCCTTTACCATTGCCGCCCACAAAGTTTAATCATCTAAATAATTATAAATATCCTGAATTGCCTCACACACTTTCCTATTTTTTATTTCCAGCTTAAGAGTTAGTCATGGGGAAATCCAGTGAAACAAGAATCTACACTGCCAAGTGAAACAGAAGCCACGGAGAATCCACCAGTTAAAAGATTCAGCGGGAGTGAATCGGAAAGCAGTAACCTCCACATGAACTATTAATTATATTGGTTTATGATTTATATGCATATTAAAAGTTTAATTAAAGTAGTTGTTTTGTTGTCAAGTGATGGAAGTATTCTAACCAAAGCATCTTTCCTGTCATGCTTAGTGTTTAAAAGGATTCAATTTTCCTATCACCTAAAAATTTTGAAATTTGAAAAAAACTGGTTATTACTTAAATATTAATATTTTTCACTGATAGATTGATGACGCATAATGGTCCATTCTGTACTGGAGTCTACAGAGTCAACACATGAAGGCTAACTTTTCCCAGAGTAGTTGTTCATCATATTGCGTTTGTCTGGTATAATTTTAGATAATGCCACACTGTGTCGTTATGGGTTGTGATAAAATAAAAAATTGAGCTGAATCTGTAATTTCCCACATGAAAGAAAGGAGAACGCAGTGGGAGAGGACCCAATCTGGACCCTGGACATCTGAGTCATTTATACCAGCAGAACTAACAAAGGTTCTTAGTTTTACCAAAGCAAGCTAACACTGAATGTTCTTTGAGCGTCCGGCTCAACGAGATGCTAACAAGGAGCTATGCTGCAGTTCATATGGAGGTCCGGTGTCGCTGGTACCACCGCCGAACTCTTAACAGCAGAGATGTTGCCGAACCAGACAGACGTTATCAAGCTAATTCTCTATTAGCAGCTCCACAAATCGTTTTGAGAAACATTGAAAGTAGTTATCGATCGTGAAAACGTCATTTTGTCCTAACTTTTTTCTGTGATCCTCTTTATTTTATCTGTCTCTGAAGAATAGGGACAAAACAATGTTCTTTTTTGCGACATTGTTTTGCTTAGTTCTCCATTGGTGCTTTTTAGGTTTAGATGCGATTCATGCAGACTCTCAATAAGCGCTACCTCCCGCGGCCACTTGGGGGACCCCATGAGCAATTTATTTTTTTCTTTTTGCCGCTTTAAATAATTATTTCTACATTATCAAATAAATAAATAAATCTCAACTCTTTTATGTTTTCGTTGACATAGAAATCATTACTTGGGAAAAAAAAATCATTAATGAAAAAAAAAAAATTGTTCCATTTAGGAGATTACCTCTTGGCCCGGGGATCCCAGTGAGCTGCGTCAATTGTTTATGCTTAGGGGCAGTTCTGAACCCCCATTGGAGGGCATGGTTGGACTGCGCTATGCTTATGAGGAGCCTCATGCAGCCTCATTTCTTTATTGCAGCTCTGCAAGTAAGGGACTTCGTATGGATGATTGAAAATGTGACTTTTGTATTGTTTAATATGGTGTAGTTATGTGGTTTATATTTCTGTTAGGATGTGATTATGCTTGTTATGACTGTTTCTTTCCTGTAACTTTGCAGTGTAATTTATCACTGATAAGTGAGCTAAATGTCCCATTTATGACATAGCCATTATATGTTTATTTACATTATGTTGTTGCTGCTATTACTGATACCATACAACTTGCCCTGCAATTCTGATGAGATACTGTGAGCTTAAGCGCTCGCTGTGGATGAGGTAGCAAAACGGTATCAATTTATTACAGTGGCCCTGGCCTCAGGCCCTATATGTTTACATGCCAGATGAATAGTCCTCCCCTAGACAAGAGTACAAATTGAACACAGTTTTTTGTTGTTGTTGAAATTGCTAACAGTGGCTTATGCGTTGCTCAAATTCACATGCCACTTCATATGTGGTGCATGTGGCCAAAAGGTCTGAGAATGTACTCACCAAACAAGGTAGAAGCTCCAGGTACTTTGGTTATGGGAGGTTATGCACAGAAGGCCAACCGCCAGCTCCTGTTTAACTCTTTGAATTTGGCCATTAGGAGGGGGAGAGATATCCAGACAAGAGACTGGCAGAGGCACAGAGAGCAGAGCTTTTTATATAACTTCTAATGTTTCCTGTCCAGATTACAAAATCACAAGATTATCTCTGATTACTGAACTCAGAGTGAACCTCTAATTTCTTTCAGTCGACACAAGTTTGTTTATATAGCACCATTCATACCCAAGAAATCAGGAAAATACAAACAGGAGACATCATAAACATAAATTTTGTGTAAAATAAATATTAAAAAACAGATGTTGAAGAAAATTTAGATTTGAATTTAGACCAAAGTTTAAGTTTGAATGTATTAAATGCACATCTAGTCTTGAACCTCATGCTTTAAATAAGCAAACTCAGTGAAATTCTTTGATCAAAATTGCTAGAGACAAAATGTTTTACAGTTTGAAGTAAAAGAAAGCAACTTTTTCTGCACATCTTTGTTTTTACAGAAGTTTGTTCAATAGGCATAGAGTATAAAAACTAAATCCTGCCTCGCTCTGTTTAGACATAGTCTAAACGGAGGGTACATAGGTTTCTGAAGACCTGGGATATTTACTGTGGTTGCTAAGTCCACATGCTAATGGAAATGAGGGAGAACTGTATAACCCAAAATGATCAATGAGTTGATAATTTTTTATTATTTTGAGGTGTTAACCAAAAATAAAAGGCATGTTCTAATCCTAAATTAATTTAAAAAGCATTTCTCCTAAAAATGGAATGCAATTAAATGTATAAAATTTTTCAAAATTAAGATGTTTATAGTTTCTATTATTCTGTTGTCCGTTTGGAGTTCATATACATGTAGACAGCACTTAAATGTATCATCAGTCTTTCATACAGGCGTCTAATGAAAGGTTCTTAGCAATATGACATGTCTGTGACCATATTTTCATAACAAGACTTTTAGCTTTTCTTTGTTTGGGCATAAAAAATAGCTGGACTCATCAGAGTTGCTTGCAAGTATTCCGGTACTTCAGTTCTTGAATCAACCAGTTAACATTGCTGAATCTGTAAGTAAGCAACCCATCTCCATTCCATTCATCCCCTGCTGATGTCAAATCAAGTTAGTAATTGAATTGTGTTCTAAAAACACTGCAAAATCCAATGGAAACTATTCCATTTCCAGTAAGATGTGTGCTTTAATCTATTAATATGTAATGTGAGTAGTGTAGTTTTCAAGCAGGAAGTAGTATAATGTAATATCTTCATTTTTAAACTCTCCCTGCATGCATGAAGCTGTGACAGAACTGCACAGTTCCTATGATTCATCTACTGCTGAAATCTTAAAGATGTACAAAGGAATTTTATTTGATGTCCTTCTTTCCAGCTTTTATACTGGGAAAATTACCGAGTGATTTTACTCTATGATTTTCACAAAGGATTTTCATTATTGTTAGTCTCGAGATGTAAAACATCAAATCTTGATAAGAAAATTAAACAAATTTGTAGAATGCTTGCATAAAAAATGAATAAAAACAGAAAATGTTTTCCTGCAATAATTGAGTCTTAAATATGTAGCTACTGAGTGTAGACACGCAGTAAAGACAGTCATGCCCAGTTTACCTCATTTCAAAATGAAAATGTTACATCTCATATGGAATGAAACTGTTTGCTTTGAGGACGTCTATATGGTCACACAAATGGGAATGTGACATATTTTATGCACATCATGTCTCAGCTGTAACCAGCTGAATTAAACTGATTATTAAAGGTTGTTTTTTTTTCTTTCAAAATAAGTTTATTGTTACTTGGGACAGTTAAAAACTTGGCATTTATGCAGTTACACGACAATTGTTTCATTTTTCTTTAAAATACAATTTCTTCAGTTAAATTAAGCTAACTGTTATCAGCAACCACATTTTACTTGACATGCGCACGCAACGCCTCTCGCCTGTCCGACGGCATTTGAAAGCAGCAACAGATCGTTTCACAAACGGTCTTTGTCATTTTTTCCTTTCTTCAATCTTAGTTCCTTCTTTCTGTTGTAAGTTCAGAGCTGTGCAATGAGCAGATGGACTCTGTAAACTGTTATGTTCTTAGAAAAACGAAACAACTACCGAAGCATGCCAGAGTGTAACAAATATGTAATAACCGTTTTTTCTCCAAAACTATGATTTCATTCAACATTCAAGTTTTACTTTTTTATTGGTGAAGTGTGTAATGTGACCGTTTGGAATATCATGTGTCCTAAAGGAATTCAGTTCATTTGAACATCCAACAAATGGGACATTGGAAGATGAGATGAGGGATTTCCGAGGAGAAATAAAGAGAGATTAAAAAAATATTTTAAAGACGTAGGAGGTCTTTGAGGAGGGGGAGGCTGGAAATTTCTCCTGTTGTGCAGGACAGTCTGGGACGACTTCCTGCCGCCTATTGCTCCACTTTTTTCTACAACTTTACAAGTAGCTACAGATTTCAGCGAGGACGAACTATTTGGTGACGAAGCAGTGAGGCTGTAAACTGGGACACAGGATTAATGCTGAGTCGAGGGGAAGAACTAGAAAAAAGATGTTCGTGTAGCTTCAAGGAAAGAAGACGGAAGCAGCTTTACAAAAAGGTAAATTCAAACTATCCACAGACCCAGTGCTGCTTAAGTAACGAGCTGCCTTCATTGGGAGCCCGACGCTTTCAGGAAACTTATCAAAAGCAACGAACATAAAAAAGAAGCAGATAATAAAAACTTCCAGTTCCAGCCTAAAAACATGGTTGACTTCTCGCGAGTCATTTACTCTTCTACCCCCTCCACACACACACACACACACACAGACGAAGCTGCTGCTATTGAACTGATTTATGTTTTGTCTAAAACTTTTAAGCCTGGAAAAGCTGAAGTGTTGATTCACTATTTTCTAAAAAGCCAAACTGAGCACCCCGCCCCGCCCCGCCCCGTTTCTCAGGCTTTAAGCAGGTTTCTGGAGGAAACTGCTTGTGTCTTGGTGTGAGATCCACGCGGCTCCACTGTGCGTCCCTTGGTCGCCATGTAGGTACATAGGAGGTGAAAGTTTTTTTAAAAGTCACATTACAATCTGTTGCTTGTTCATTAAGTAAATACCCAACCAAAGTTGGGCATAAAGCAACTTCCTTGCAAAGTTTATGCAAGGAAGATATTTATTTCATTATAAAGGCAAACATAGTTAAGAACTAATCTAACCTTCAATATCTCAATTCACAGAAACATTTAAAATGAGGTCTAATTGCATAAATATGGCAATATTTTAATACTTTTTATTCTTCATTTTATAGTTGGTGTATTTGTGGCTTGTTCCATTTTCCCATGTATTTGTCCAGCTTATCATTCTTTTCAACTTGGTTTGAAAGAGAAAACTGTCACACCCAATTTCTCTATTATTCACCTGCAAATCAGAGGACCTGCAGAGTTAGTGATTGTTTGTGCAGCAATCACACTTGCTACAATTAGAATAATAGGTTGATAACAAATTGTATCCCAGCATTTCTTTCATTCAAAAATCCTTACTAAATGAGTAAATGTCTGCTACAAGTTTTGCGATGGATTTATTGAAATACTGTCAAAGTCAGTAGTAAATAGTTTTTTTAACATGTTCACATTTTGTTTGATCTGGAGGCATCTTGGATTTTGAGCTGTGGTTGATGAAGAGATTTTTTCAGTGTTTAACATAATTTTTCCAAAATGGAAATTGCTTATTTTTATGTGTACATATGGGCTGTTGACTAGGAGACGGTTTTCACCCAAGGCTTTTCATAGAGTGGGAAGATTTTAAATTTTTTTTTGTAAATCAACTCAACCAAATACTTTGCATTAAACTATAATGTCCCATTATTATAAGGCAAGGAAAAAGTTATATAGCAAACCCTCATGTGATAAGTTTGAAGCCATGAAAGAGCACTTTCAGTCCTGCCAGAGTTTGATACAGAAGTATAGAGGTGTAGTCACAACTGAACAGTTGACAGACTCACCTGTCTACCACCCTGCCCCACCTGTTTTTGTGTGGGAATACTGTGTGAGCAGCACATGGAAAAACAACTGCCTCACTTGAGCTCAAAGCAGACAGTTCCCTGATTTTGGAGAAATTAAGTGAAATTTAGTGGATTCTTTCCTTTACACAGATCACTACTCCAACCAGCAAAGGTAGGATATTTTTATATTTGAGTTTTACAGGAAAGTAACAGAGATGAGTAGGCTCTTAAAAAGATCTAGCAGCAGGCCCGAGTACATGTCTGGGTGTATGATTGATGTATTTGGCTTTGTGGCCTATTTAAGCCTTTTATGGCATAAATGCTTAACCTTCTGAAGTCTGATAGGGCAAAAGGGAACCAAAGGCTGGTGCTAATTTGGTGGTTTACCTATTTTAGATTTAAGGTTATGATGTGAATGAAGTTTAGTGTTAGGCATAAATTGAGCTACTAAAATGAATGTGAAGTTTGAACTACAGTTCAGTACTTCAATGTACCTTGAAATACAAACATGTTTGTATCCTGTGTGTCTGTGTTTTCTTGCTGGTGGTGATCAGAGAGCCCAGTGGCGATGATTTCATGGCAGCCTAGCTTCTGTCACTGTGCCTTTGAGCAGCTGTGACTACAGCACAGCCTAACACCAGCAGTGTACCTGTATATGTGCATAAAAGAGTGAGTGACTGATTGTAGTGTAAAGAACTTTGATGTCTTCTAGACTAGATAAAGTGATATTCTTGAATGGGCCATTTTGTTTATATTTCCTGCTTGTAACCATTCCTGGTATATAATACCTTTTGAACTCTTACATGTTTATAGCCTGGTCGTAACATTGTGGCTCCCCATTTTTAGAAATAGTGGTTAGGGTTACAGGAATGGTTTGAGATAAGAAATATAGAAATATAGTGGTAACAAATTTAATGTTACTGCTTAGGTTTAATCACAAATGGACTAAATAAATAAATAAATCAAAGTCAAAACAAAGTCCTAATGTGGTTAGAAATAAAAACTTGTGGTTTTATTATATGTTCATAAAAATCAGTGCAGTTTGATTTTCCCCACCCTCATGACCCCAACAAATGTCTGAAAGCTGAAAGTTATTAAAAAAAGTGACCCATTCACTGGACACTCCTCTTAAAGAAAATGATTGAAAACCCTTTTAAAACAGACATTTTTCCTTTTTGTCTCATTTACCTACAGATGTTTCGGAAAAAAGCATCTTCATCCTTGAGGGTGACAAGGATAACGGGAAGCTCAACATGTAATAATCTTTTCCTCTTTGTAAAATGGGTGTAAGTGTTAGACATTCAGCTTTGTCAGTAGAAGCCATTATTATTATTATTGTCAATTCTTTCACTTCTCCTTAACTGGATTCAGAACTCTGGTTGTTTTACCCAATACTTTTTCTGACCACTAAAAATGTTGTGAAATTTAAAATACATCTGGGTTGGTTTCTTTGACATTGTTGAATGTTGAGTTAATAATGCATGCTTATGTCTTTAGGTGAATATTTCTAATTTCTTTGAATCAGCTTTGGAAATGTTCAAATGGTGTATGTTGTAATTTTGCAAGTGTGAGGTGTTTGCTTTTTCTTATTCTGAAAAGCCTTTGCCACTTTAACTTTTCAGGGACATTTTTGATACTAGTGCCCTTTATTTGACAGTAATTTGTAACAGAACAGAATGCTGCAGAAGACGAAGAAGGAATTAGACGAGATTATGCGATTATTGCTGGAGTCATCTACTCTCCCTCAAGTTTACATTTTCCTATCAGAAAACTGCCTCAGCTACTGCTTTTTAATTAAAATGATTTGAATTGATGTTTGTGGTGGTAAAATACTAATTTGTGGGTGCGGGTTTCTATAAAAGCAATGACACCTTACTTTGTCTACCTCTTTTTTGTTCTGCTGTGCCATTAATTCAGCAAGTCTTTTGGGGATCTGATTGAGGTCAAGGGTGAAACATATGGTCCCTTTGTTTCTCTGTCCACCTTCTTTTTTCTTCACTTGATTTTTCTTTTTTCTTCAAAATCACTGATGTTGATATTGTTGATAAATTTGAATATTTTTAAAAATTAGGTTATTCCAGTAAATATATTCAAGACATTAATTTACTACGGAGCATAATATGTTACAAAAGCTTTTTCGGTAATAAAGGATTTTCATTTGTAGATCTAATGATGTGATAAAGAAATGCAAGTTGCTTTAAGAGAGACCTTTTTCTCCTCTTCTTCTTGAAGATATAGAGATTATCTGAAAGGTTTAGTTAAAGCCAGCTTTCTGGTTAATTCCATTTGAAGAAGATATAGGTCATTTAAAAATGTGGACAGATGCCAACTGCAGCTGGAAAATAAAATCAGGATTTCCATGAAGATGTGAAGTGCATTCAAATTTTCTAATAGATGGCTGCACTGACTAAGGAATTGAGTACAAAGTTGAACCAACATCACTGAATGGGAAACATCACTCTAGAACTCAAACTATGTGGATTCTGTTCCTCTACACTCTTCCTCCAGGCTCTTGAGCCAAGATTTCCAATGAAGTGCAAATTTTACTTTGGCATAAAAAGGGGAGTTTGAATCATTGATGAACAATCTCGTTCTTTTTTTCAAGGAAAACACTTTTGATGTGGTTAACGAATAGCTTAAACGAAAGGAATGTAATAGTTTGGATATGTTTGTGTTCATGTCTTTGAAGCTCTTAGTCCAGCTGAAGCCGATGCTTATTGAGTTTCTGCCAATTTTTGAAGAGGCTATGCTTTACAATTCTCTTAAAGGTGCAGTAGCTTTTATAATTAGTTTTTTTTGTTTTCTTAATACTGTCTCCATGGCGTGAGAGCATGTTATGAGACAGATAATCTGTGAAAAGATCAATCTTCTGCGCTACTATTACTGTCTGAAGGAAAGCACTGCTCTCAGCCAAAAACAACCAATCAGAGCACTGCCACTCAACGTCACATACTCACTGCTAAATGTGCTAATGGTGAAGAAACAACTTGCGGTTACAGCAAAACTTTACCTGTCATCATCAGTGACCATACTAACTAACATCAGCAGGACCTGCTGATAAGGAAAAGGTTTAACAGTAGTAAAGAGCAACATTCACAGTTTCAACAAATATGTTAAAAAATATGTTTATAAAAGTTACATACTGCAGATTTAAGGCTGCAGTTAACTGTTTTGGCTGTCCATACTTTTTCCTTGCCCCTCACCTTAACTCTGGACAGCTAGCTTTTTAACCAACCAGCTATTTTAGTATACGGTATGTACTTTTGCCATATGTGATTTACAACAGCATAGTAAACACAGCAAGCATGGCAACGCAGAATAATTATTATGAGTTCACAAGTTTGAAAACAATACTTAAAAAAAAAATCTCCTCAAAATCTCTCTTTAGAGGTTATTCTGGGCTGTTCGGTCAGCATTTGTATTTTCCTTCTCTTCAATTTCCTAGAGCTGCAGTCTAGTCTGTGTGTAGTCTGCGTGGTTGGCTACAGTTCTGTGGACCTTAAATTTCTAAACAATATAACATAGGAGCATCAAGTGTTGGATAAATATAGCCTTCAATTTTAACATGCTTACCTATCATTTTTTTCCTGATATCTTGGGGCAACTCTACAACTCTCCTTCACTTCTCGTGGCCTGTGTTCAGTGTGGTCCACGCCATATAACCAAAAAGCACTGTGACAGTTAGTCACTCCTTAGGCAGACTGAGTTTGGAGACACCTTTGTTTAGCACATCCATATGGTCAAATTATTATTACCTTTTCAAGAGATAGCTATGTCCTTGCCTGTTTCACAAGATGACAAGTGTCTTCTCTGCTTCTAGGAGAGCAAAAAAAACTAGACTATTGCTGAGTGTTTTCTCAGTTGCATTTATTTATTTCATTTGTTTTATTTATTAATTTATTTACTTCATTTACAGTTTAAAACCATTGCTTATATCAAATGTAAGCAAAGGTTTTCAATAAAAGGAGTAGTTGGAAGTTGTTTGCATTGCATTTTGAAGTCAGTGTCTCAGAGTTTGGAAGAGGAGTGGAAAGGCACATGTTGTTGAGGTACAGTGTAAAGTTTCACTGTCAGTGATGATTTGGGGTGCCTTGTGATCTGCTGGTGTTGGTCGACTGTTTATTTTAAGGTTCATAGTCAACGCAGCCATCGAACAGGAATTTTAAGACACTTCATTCTGCTGACAAACTTCATGAAGATGGTGATTTCATTTTCTAGCAGACCTTGGTACCTACTCACACAGTGAAGAGCTGGTTCAATGACCAGGTTAAGCAAGACAAAAATCATATGACAAATGTTCGATTGAATTATTTGTGATGTAAATGTATCCCTTTGTTTTCTGTAGGTGTTTTAATTTTTTTAATAACTTCACTGATATTTTATTGAGTAAATTACACTTTTGATAGTTTTCGAACTTTGAAAGTACCAGTATGTTTCAATAGTTTTTGTAGTAGCCCCTCACATCTCTTCTCCAGTTACCTTTCTTTTACACATTTTTCCCTCTTTACTTTTCTCTTGGATAACAGACAGGGGGCGTAGTTTGTCCTTCCATGAGGTTCGTTGCCAGGGTGAGATGGAGATGAGGGCCGGAACCGAAGAGCCATCAAATAGCAATGTATCAAGTGGTGGCAGTACAGTCCTTCAGCGGCTCCTTCAGGAGCAGATGAATCGAAACTATGTGCTGCAACAACAGCAACAGTCTGGAGGAGGGGGGGTTGGAGTATCAACAGGAGGAGGAGGTGGAGGTGGCTATTCAGTACATGGACAGGTAAGCCCCACTGATGATCATTCTGTAAGTGCTCACATTGCAAGACAAGAGCCCCAGGGACAGGAGCTTCAGACGGACAGTGGCCTGGAGAAGGTTGGTGTCATCAGAGTTGGTGGGCATGGTGGGGGCAGTGGAGGTGGGGGATGTGTGGGCTCTTGTGGAGAAGCATCCAGTGGCGGGGGCAGTGGAGTTGGTGTCATCACCCAAGGACAGTGCCCTAACTTAGAAGATCTCCCTACATACGAGGAAGCCAAAGTACAGTCACAGTACTTCCGCGGCCATGGTTCTCCTCCTCAGGCTCAGCAGCAGCAGAACAGCCAGGCCCAGCAGCCCTCACTGCCTGCCTCGTTAGGTGCTGCTTTCTACGTTACTGGCCTGACCAGCACCAAAGTTCGCACTGAGGGTCGCCCAACACTACAGCGTGTCAGTGGTACCGGGAAGGTGCACCAAGATGATGGACTAAAAGATCTAAAGCAAGGACATGTCAGGTCTCTCAGTGAACGGCTTATGCAACTTTCTTTAGCCACCAGTGGTGTTAAAGCCCATGCTCCTGTAAGCAGCACCCCCCTTTCCCCACAGCTGCCCCCATCATGCCAGCCTGGAGACTACTACAAGCCACAACATCGAGGCCCACCACCAGACTATCCTTTTAAAGGAATATGTTCTCCTGGCAGTCATCCGGAGTCTGGAGGCCACTTTTATCAGGAGCCAAGAGTAAGGGATCACTCCAGGGAGGTTCCAAATGTTCGATATCAGCCCCCTCCTGACTATGGCTCTTTCAGGTAATGAACAATGAACACGCACACGCATGCTAACACGCACACCTATGCCTGCCTTTCTGCATACAAAAGATACCTTTCCGCTGAAGAAATCAGAGCCACATCAGTCCAAAAACACACTAAAACCCAGAAAAACAATCCTGGTAGGGAGGTAGGACATTTTGGGTGAGCACTGAAATAACAGAGGAGCTATAAAGTGAAAGCGTACAAAGCATTTTTCACTAGTTGAAAATCCCCAACATTTTGTTGCAGGCATTTCCCAGTTTACAGTGTGTGTATAGCATATTTTTATATTGACAAAATCTACCAACCCTGCTGAAAATATTGAATTACAGAAAACTCAAGGTTCACTAAGAGTAATGCTCTGATCAATTACAACTTGATTTTGTATTTAGACAGGTTAAAATGATCACAATTCTCAGGACTTTTCAGGACCATTTACTGATTTTACATTTACAGTCTCATTCATGGAACAACTGCCACTGTGTGCACACTCCCAGTTAACAAATTATTGCTATACATTTGACAATAAAGAATGAAATGTGGTTCCAGTGAAAGCCATAGCTTGACTCCAATAGGATTTGATCTTAGATAAGTCAGTTAAACATGGTTTCTCAATAGTGTCTCAGAAATGACAAGGACAGATCCTGTTGGGCTGGTTTCACAGTAGTCATCACCATCTACCTTGAAGCAGAGTCTAACAGTAATGAATTCCAAACTATTTTATTCATCTGGCAGGACAAGTTGAGACACGAAATGTATCTGTCTTGTGAGAGTAAAGGCAGTTATGGATCCAATGCGCAAAGTCTCTTGATGCCATGTTTTTTTATATCAATTTTTGTTGATGGTTTTGGAGTCTAAGTATTTGAGAAATTAATTATTTGCCAAGTGATAAATATTATTAATGTTCCAAAATTATGCTAATGGTTACAGATGTAGGTGAGCTATTGTTTATTTCTTATTACTGTCAGGTCAATCTCCTGCTGTGATTGAAGAGAAAAAACAGCCGAGTTGTTGTGAGTGATTGTTTGAATTGAAGGAATGAAACAGTATTTCTACCGCAAAATATTTATATTTGGAATTCGAATGAAGGGTTAGGGTCAGGGTAGGGTTAGAGAATATTTCTATTGTGTCTATAAGTAAAGTTTCACCCTTTTTGATATCAGAAACCTCTCTGCGAGCGCATTTCATTTTTAAGTGTGTCAATAACCTGCTTCTGAGAAACTGCTCTCACATTCCTTTTTTTAGGTAATTATGATGCAAGAGCAGCCATGGCAGATGGAGTATATTGTGTTTCATATATAAAATAAAACATTTTTCTTTAATCACTATTTGTGAACAGTGTTGTGAAATGCATCCTCACTTCCCCATAGAAATTTTTTCTGCTTTGCTTTTTTGTACACAAATCATTCAGAGGATCTGGACCCTTTGATAGAGAGAAATGATTGCTTCCTGGAGGCATGGACTCTATTAAAGTTCTAAAAGCTACTAAATCTCTAACCTTTACTTGTGATGTATGTAATGCGTTAGTTCAACAATATGAAGCTCACTGGAAATGATCTGCTCTGTAAACAATGGTCCCCCATCCACTACAAAGAGAAATGCCAAACTGAACAAGGCAGCTTTAAGTGTGGACATCACGAACCAAACGGCTTTGTTCACTTCTTCTGTTGCCCTTGCTAAAGCCATAGGCAGAGTACAAGTCTAACACAGCGCAGAAAATCAACGGCATTGTTCACAACTTCTCTTTTTGTTCATTGCTGATTGACCTGGTTGAAATTCTGCCTAAGAAATCCACTTTAATGGGAAAAAGCCCAGACGAGGCACTGAAGGGAATTTAGAATCGAACAAAACTGTGTGGGAAGGCAATAGCCAGCCTAGATAAGGTCACCAAGACACCTTGAATTTGCTGTAGTTGTCATGCCTCGTAGATCTGTTTAATATTTGCATCTAATCCAAAATGTGATTCCATAACACATGTATTCTCATGTGCTTCATAAGTTCTCTGCTCCCCGAAGTCATATAGCACACACTATGCAATGTTAGCTCCATTTCTTTTTCCCTTTTTCTTTTTTTTACTGTTTCCTTCCTGTGTAGACGGTTTTCTGCTTGCATAGAACAAATCCTGCAGCCCTGCATTCTGCAAATGTGTGTTTTCACACCTGCTTAGAACTTCACACCTCCCAAAAAAATCATAAGAGACTGTTATGTCTGGTGATGTGTAAATGAGTAGCAAAAATGGGTGTCAGTTTCACTGCTCCTTGTAAGCGAGCCCTGAATTAGTCCACTGTTTAAGACAACAGTATGTAACTTTTATTTAAAAAACTGTTTTTTTCATATATATGCTATATGAGACAGATAGTCTGTAAAAAAATCAAGCTCCTCCTCCTTGAGCTACTATTGCGATGTACAGAACTGCAGGAACAAGATCTTCAATCAATGTCATCAATCAGCCTCCTGTATGTGCTGCTCAATGTACTAATAGCAGAGAAACCAATTACTGCTACAGAAAAACTTTTTATCTGCCATCATTGGTGGCCAGGCTAAGTAGTCTGAGCATTCACAACAGGCTCTACTGCGAGGAAGAAGCTGTAGCACAGCAGAGAGCAATAGGAAGCGTGTGAGCAGACTGTACATGAGAGTGATTGCTAGTGCAAGCACCCTCCTAGCTCTGACTGGAGCTAGGAGGGACCTGTTGTTTCTCACCTAAAGTTAACATTTTTTGTCATGGCTGTGTATTTGTAAACTTGAAATGGTCTTTTTGTCCACATACAAATATTTTTTTTGTATTCTGTGCAAAACTGAAAGCAGGCAACATTATGACCTCACAACTGATCTCTCCTCAGATCCACTAAGGAGGTCTCAGTTCACTACCAGAGGCCCCTCAACCAGCACAGTCCCAGCTCCTCTGTGACCTCTGTTGGATCTTTGTCTCGTGCACAATCCTCTACTCTGAGCAGCATGCTCTCTACCGCCTCTCACTCCTCTCATCCATCAATTCCTCACCAGTCACCTACAAGCCAAGGAGAGCCATACCCAATTATGGGACCCCGTGTTCCACATGGTTCAGGCTCCCATCACATGGCAGAGCCTTTCCCCCCAGGACCTGTTCATCAGACAACGCAGAGGGGTCATGCTTTTCTTTCTGATTCTTATGGCTCCACTCCAAGGTTGCATCATTATCAGCAACATAATCAATGTCAACAACAGCAGCAACTCCAGGGTCCTTCCCATCCACAGTTGTCTATGCAGGCAGGACATGTTCCCCAGCAGCAGTCCTTCATACAGCTACAGGGAGAGCCTTTTGCAATGATGGCCCGTGCCCAGCAGATGGTGGATGTGATGACCGAGGAGAACAAAGTTTTGAGACAAGAGATGGAGGCTTGTCGCGAGAAGGTCACAAGGTTACACAAGGTAAGAGTTTCATCAGAAGGTCTAACACATCTGAGTTTAGTCATTGCTTCTTAACTCCCTCTGCTGCACTGTGTTTTTGCATTTTTTGTAGGGTATCACTACCAGGCAAAAGTTTAGAGATGATTTAGAAATGCTATTTTAAATTATGTTTTTTTTTTTCACAATATTTTCAGAAAACCTATATGCAACACTTACACCCTTATCAAAATAAACTGCAGTATTTCTGAACTTATCTGCAGGCAGTTTCAATTGAAAGAGGTAATCTTGCTCCCTCTCATGCACTGACCAACATAGTATGAAAGTACAACAAGATTTGTATGGTATTCTAGTGCTAACCCAAAATTTTCATGCTTAATGTCTAGTTAATGTCTAGTTTTTATTTGAAAAAAAAAAACAGGTGAAAATAAAACCCTGAGTTAAAAGCATGCATTCAAAACATTTGAACTCAACCCCAGATAAGCGATAAGGCACAAAAATACACATCAATGCAACATTACACAGATCGGTCAGTAACTAATGTCTGGTGAGGTGCACGCTGACCTGATTAACGCTAGAGTGGTGGATTAGAACCCACATCTTTGCAAAGTATATATCTATTTATGTACAGTGCCTTGCGAAAGTATCCGACCCCCTTGAACTTTTCAGCTTGCCGCTTTCCAGGCTTCAAACATAAAGATGTAAAATTTCTATTATTTTATGAAGAATCAACAACAAGTGGGACACAATCGTGAGGTGGAATGACATTTATTGGATATTTTAAACTTTGCCAAATAAAAAACTAGGAAGTGGGGTGTACAATAATATTCTGTCTCCTCGTGCTAATACTGTGTAGATCACAGCTGCAAGTTGCTTGGAATATGACTCTATTAGTTTTGCACATCGAGAGACTGAAATTCTTGCCCATTCCTCCTTGCAAAACAGCTGGAGCTCAGTGAGGCTGGATGGAGAGTGATTGTGAACAGCAGTTTTCAGCTCTTTCCACAGATTCTTGATTGGATTCAGGTCTGGACTTTGACTTGGCCATTCTAACACTTGGATACATTTATTTGTGAACCATTCCATTGTAGATTTTGCTTTATGTTTGGGATCTTTGTCTTGTTGGAAGATTAATCTCCATCCCAGTATCAGGTCTTTTGTAGACTCCAACAGGTTTTCTTCCAGAATGGTTCTGTATTTGGTTCCATCCATCTTCCCGTCAATTTTAACCATCTTCCCTGTCCCTGCTGAAGAATAGCAGGCCCAAACCATGATGCTGCCACCACCATGTTTGACAGTGAGGATGCTGTGTTCAGGGTGATGAGCTGTGTTGCTTTTGACTTTAGACTTCTTTATTGTCCATTAAACTCACATAAAATGGAAATTAATCTTTGGTAATGGCACAAGAAACACACAACACAACACACATCACAGTTGCCACAAAACTGTATGAATAATGAATAAACAAGATCTGTAAAATGAAATTAAGTCGTATTACTCTACTCATGTCATTCAATTAAATATTAAAAACCATTTAAAATTTACTATTCTACTGGTAAGACAGCACATAGAACTTCTACACTGAGTCACAATGCACTGTGTTACTGTGTGAAATTTAAAATCAGTGGAATACTACAAGCAGACTTAGAGAACACATAAGCTTATCTATTCTCAGTTAATTTAGTCAGATTTTTATTTAGAATATCCACAGCTGATGGAACAAATGATCACTTGTAGCCATTCTTCCTTGCCATTGGGACTTTAAATCTACGTCCAGATGGCAGCAACTGGAGAGCACAATGAATAGGATGAGTCGGGTCCAGATAGACTTGATGTGCCTTCTTTGTTAAGGCCCGCGTGTACAAATGTGAAAGTTGCCGCTGTTTAAGTCCAATAATCTTTCCAGCCTGGTTGACGATCTGTCCCAGTATGTTCTTTTGTTTGACAGAGAGGTACCCATACCATGACACGATGTTGAATGTCAGCACACTCTCGGTCAAGGACTTGTAGACCATGGACATAGTGCGCTGACTGGTGTTAAGGCCCCTGAGTCTTCTCAGGAGAGCCAGGCGCTGTCTACCTTTTTTAAATGTGTAATCCACATGGTCTTGAAACTGTAGGTGACTGTCTATGACTGTCCCAATGTATTTAAACTGAGTCCCCTGCTCCACCTCCTGACCCTTCATGCTGATTGGCCTGAAGGTGTGCTCCTGGTTATGATTTTACGCCAATCATTTCGTTTTGCATTTGACCAAAACGTTTGAATTTGGTTTCATCTGACCAGAGCACCTTCTTCCACATGTTTAGTGTGTCTGGTAAACATGTTCTGGTAAACATGTTGTTCTGATTTTACTTGACCAAATTGCTGCCTTTGATACAGTCGACCACGACATTTTATATCGCGATCACAGAATATTGTAGGTATTGGTGACACTGTTCTTAATTGGTTCAGGTCCTACCTGGAGGACAGAACATTTTCAGTAAATATTAGAGACTCTGAATTATCTACTGCTTCAATGCCATATGGTGTACTACAGGGCTCAATTCTGGGCCCACTGTTTTTCTGTGATGGTGATGGAGGTGATGGTGTTCGGACCCAGTGGCTCCTGTGAGTCCTCTTCTGTTGACTGGGACCCTTGGAGGTGTATTTACTGCCTCTAGGTTCTATCCTCAGGAAACATGGGATTTCATTTCATTGTTATGCTGATGATTGCCAGATTTATTTACCCTGAAGCAGGAAGATGTCCAGTCAATCAAACATCTCCTGGCATGTCGAGGTGATATTAAAGCTTGGTTGGCTTTGAACTTTTTAAATTTTAACATAAAGAAAACAGAGGTGATGGTGTTTGGACCCAGTGGCTCTTGTGAGTCCTCCTCTGTTGACCTGGGACCCTTGGAGGTGTATTTTAAACCTGTTAACCAGACCTTGGTTTAAGGTGGACAGTGATTTCAAATTGGACAGCCACATTAGAGCCGTGGTTAAGTCCAGTTTTTATCATTTAAGGCGATTGGCATCAGTAAAATCTTTTCTTTCCAGGCAGCATTTTGAAACAGTGATCCATGCTTTTATTTCGACTCGACTGGATTATTGCAACTCTCTATATCTGGGAGTTTGTCAGTCACTGCTCTCACGTCTGCAACTGCTTCAGAATGCACGACTTTTGACAGGAACTGGAAAGAGAGAGCATGTGACCCTGTCTTGGCTTCACTTCACTGGCTGCCTGTATATTTTAGAATCCGTTTTAAAATTCCTATGTTTGTTTTTAAATCACTGCATGATCTTGCCCAGGCTTACCTCACTGAGCTTCTTCACCCTGACATACCTTATCGATCTCTCAGGTCTGTAGATCAGTTGCTCCTGGAGGAACCGAGATGCAAATATACTGTAGCTCCCTGCATGTTATTGTTAATTCAATGAAACTTGGAAATGTAGGTATTATTAATTTAGTGATGTACTCCACAGCAAAGTGAAAGACTGTAGTACAACTCAAAACCACTTCTTCCTCGTTCTGTATCTGCCAAGCTACACGCAGACTGAATCCTGAAACATCCTTTATGTTTCAGGATTCATCAACAAAAACCACTTAAATATTTCCCACACAAGAAACAATACGTTCAGTCTGTGTGGTGAGGTTTAATATTTATTTTGCGATTATTAATAAGAGATTGCTGTGGTTGATTATAACTACTGCTGCTTCTAGCTAATCTAACACAGCAGTTTGCGGGTTATGTTTCTTTTCTGCATTCTTTACACACACAAATTGTAGCTCACAAAATGAACATCTCATTAATAATAACTAAAAATGTTATTCCTCTCTTACCTTTAGTTATACATGTTCATCCAAAGCCAAGTCTGTCCTCAACACAAGTTGAGAACAGTTGTCAAAGAAAGCAGTCATGACTGTTTCTGTTTCTAACATCCACAAAGCCTGTCTTTTCTTGTATACCACTCTGTTTGAGAAGAGCGGCACCCTTCTTTCTCAAAACAACCCTTTCAGCTCCGGCATTGGTCATCCTTTAGTATTATTTCCTGCTTTGATTGAAAATCCACTTTAGAAAAATGTTTAGGTTTGAATGTTTAGAAATGTAGAAATTGGAGTTTCTCCAATGTGGTAAAGACAAGTTTTGTACTTCCCTTCTCCAACACAGCTAAGCATGTTGGAGAAGAATTAACTGAAGTGCTCATTACCAGGCCTCTGCAGAGCTTAATGACTGCTGGTATGTTGGAGCAGAGCTCTAGAAGTTGCAGGATGGTAGCACTTGAGGACTGGACTTGGACACCTCTAATGCAACCTAACTTTTATCACTACATCATACCATTAAGTTGAAAAAGTAGCTCAGAGGTGTTAAAAAATAACGTGTCTGGCCATGAACAGCTCTAATAATTGGTAGTAAGTGGGTATACATCAATGAATCAGTCACTTAATGTATGCTTTGTTTTTGGGTAGTTGGAAACAGAGATACAGCTAGTGTCGGAGGCCTATGAAAACCTTGCCAAGTCTTCCTCTAAGAGAGAAGCATTGGAGAAAACTATGAGGAGCAAGTTGGAACTACAAGTGCGCCGACTGCATGACTTCAACAGAGACCTGCGAGGTGAGAGCTGAGAAAAGATTATTTTTTACTATTTTGTAAAGATGCTTTTGCAAGCTGGACAGTAGTTCAATGTGAATTTTAAATGACAATATCATTCAGTCAAAATAATGTAGATCTAATTATCAGACAATATTAAGCATAAATGGAGACAGGTAAATATCCAAATAAAGAACATTTATTGAACAAAACATGGATATTTCACAGGTGAGCTCATTGTTCATTTGTTAGCTTTGGAATTTCTTGAGTTAAACTGAAGTTTTCTAATAATGTATTATTAGAAAACATCATAATCATTTTTATCATTCATTGTCCATGAGCTCTAAAATCTGGATGGCTACTTTTAACATCAGTAAGTCATTTTGCAACTTCACAAAATAACTAAATAAATAGGAAATAGTTTAATATTACCTTGAAGTTACTCAGCCATTGTCTACAGAATATCCACCGGCCACTTAGTGAGGTACACATTGGTGGTACCTAGTTAGACCCACTTCTTTTTCTTTATAACTGCTTTAATTCTTCATGACATAGTTCAAACAAAGAATTGGAAATATTCCTGAGGTTTTGATCTGTAATGACCTTACATCACGATCAGTGATGAAAGGTCATTTTGTCCTTTCATGACCTAAGGTCATTCTGAACGATGAAAGATCATTTTGTGAGGTGCACATCCATAATTCAAATTTTCTGTTACATCACTTCCCAAAAGTGCTGTATTGGATTGAGACCTGAAAATTGTGGAGGATTGGAGTACAGAAATCTTGCAGTCATTCCCTGGTAAAGCAGGTAGACTATTTAATAATTACTCACCAGACACAAGTTCCAAATTGTATCAAGCAAATATTTGTCACACCATTAAATCATGAACAACTTAAACAGTTGTCGTAAGGTAGCATCAATCCATGCTTCCCTGTTTTCGACACCAAATTTTGACCCTAGCATTTAAATGTTTTGGCTGAAATTGAAATTTGTCGGAGAAGGTAACTGTTTCTGTTCTTTTGTTACTTAGCTTTGAGGAACTGAATTGGGTGTTCTGCATAGTTACAAGCTCACTGCATATTTTCTGTGTTTTGAATAATTTATTGTGTATAAAAAATTCCAAAAGATCACGAGTTTTTCAAATAACTGGTTCTGAGTTATATCTGTGTGTATGTAATGGTGGAGAAATAATTCACTCTTCCAGGAAAAATCATTCATGTGCCGTCATCGCTGGCGATGCCTGAGCATTCCTGGCAGGCTCTCTTATCAGAAAAAGGTTGTAGTATAACAGAATGATTGACAGCACTAAGAACTTCCTCCTGGCTCTGATTGGTTGTTTCTTGTTAGCACTGGGGGAAAGCAGAGGAACTAGATTTGTTTCATAGATTATCTTAGTCATACCATACTGTCACAACATTGACAGTTTCAACAGCTATGTGAAAAAAATATTTTGTCAAAGTTACATATTGCAGCTTTAAGGTTCAAATGCAAAAAAAAAAAATAAGAGTGATGAGTAAGCGATTTGCTTCAACATACTTGTGTTGAAATAAATCTTAAATAGTCTTTTTTTTTTTTTTTTTTTTTTTTTATTTAGGGTTGCATTTCGTCTTTGGCTCACATCCGGGAACCTTAACCACAGTTGGATGAACTGTATACACTTTAAAAATATTGAAAATTATAGTGACAGGAAATGAAGCAACTTTGAGATGAACTTGTAGCCCTAATTTTAACATGGATCTCTGTCATTACGTTTCTGAACTCCTCAATCAGTTCTTGCATGTCCTTTCTCTGCTCTGTATTGGTGCAGTAACCCAATTTGTTTACTTTAGATAGTCTGAATGAAAACCTAGAATGCTCCTGTATAATGTGATTATATATTTAGCTTAAAGTGTCACTATCATTCTAGTTTTAGTCATCTCTTTATGGGCACCAAGAAATCTAATTATGTTATTTTAACATATCAATAAAATAAACAAAAAATAAGTTTATCTTATAACTTTATTCTCTGTGTTTCTTTCCAAAGGCATGTGGGTATACATTTAAAATAATATATATATATATATATATATATATATATATATATATATATATATATATATATATATATATATATATATATATATATATATATATAGGAGGTGAGAAAATATAGATTAACTTTGTCTCCTATATATATATATATATATATATATATATATATATAGGAGGTGAGAAAAATATAGATTAACTTTGTCTCCTATATATATATATATATATATATATATATATATATATATATATATATATATATATATATATATATATATATATATATATATATATATGCCACAGTTTTTATCTCTCATAAAGATTAACAAAAAAGTATCCTTTCCAAGCCATCGGATGATTTTTCTTACTTTTTAGTAAGACTTATGATAACTTAGCAAAGTATTAAAAATGACAGATTTTTAAATTATTATTTATTTATCGATGTCATGATGCATTTGTCTTATGTTATTTTAAAGAGCGCATGGAGACTGCTAATAAACAGCTCGTTTCTAAAGAGTGTGATAGCTCTGAAGACAATCGGAAAACCATCTCCCAGCTGGTTGCTCAGAGTGAGTGACAGACACACACGCACACGTGACTTTGCAATCCGATTGTGTATCGTCTTAGAACATTTTTGAAACAATTCTGAAATGAGATTTTGTGTATTAAAATTTGAAGACCACACCATGACCGCTCCGACTTGTCAGTAAATGCATTTTTGATTTTAGAAGTACCTTTTCTTATTCCTTTACTTGAGAAAGTTCTTTAGGGTTCTAATGATCAATAAAAGTTCTCCAGCTTTTATTGATCATTAGATTTGTTGGGACTAAATTAAGCTAACTACAGACAAGAGCCAGGAAACCAATGAATCAGTAGAAAATCTGATTTAGCCAGGATTCAGTCTACATGCTTCAAAATGGACAAAATGATAGTGTGCTTTATGTTTTTATATTCCATTATCCATTAAGATAAAGAAATTCTGCGGGAGAAGGAAAAGCTGGAGATGGAGTTGAATGCACTTCGCTCAACTGCAGATGACCAAAGGAGACACATTGAGATCAGAGACCAAGCGCTGAACAATGCCCAGGCAAAAGTGGTTAAACTGGAGGAGGAGGTGAGAAAAATATAGATTAACTTTGTCTCCTGATATATTACTAAATTCTTTCAACAGATAAAGAAGATCAGGCATTTTATTAATTGGACCAGATAACTGTTAATGAATAGTGATGGTAAATGAAGCGTCATGAAGCATTTCAACCCATAGCAAAACTGTATTGATACTGTGTCACTGAATACTGACACCTGCTGGACATTAGAAATCCCTACAGGCAACATGCTTGACAGACTGATTTGATGACCTAGTCCAGTGGTCCCCCAATCACCGGGCCGCACAAGTAACAATTAAATATTTCTGTTTTATGTATATTTGAGTATGGAGGATCTTTTACTTTAATAATCCTTTAGCCGGATTTCTCGGTTGCGTCTTGCCGCCAACATTGAGCCACAAGCAGCAACATGAGTAAGAAACAGATGAGATTCTTTGGAAAGTTTCTTTGTGAAGGTAAAAGGCCCAGAGAAGAGACAGGAGAATGGATTCATCCGGGTAGGTGATTCCCACAGTCCCAGCTGCTCTGCATGATGTGGTGACCGGATGTTACGTTTGCGTTCAGTCTCGTGGAGGTTGAGCGGTTCTACGTCTGTGAAATATTACTACCGGTAGCTCGCAGCGGCGGACTAAGAGCGAGAGCAGAACCAGCGTCATAAATCATTTTTCGAGTTATTGTCTAGCTGTCTGAGCATCATGCTCTTCTCGGTGAGTTTTAGTAGCTGTGTGCTGCTTTACCTGCTATCTGGCTGCTCCAGATGTCCCTTTTTCCTGCATTGAGCCTCGATATGGCCAAACTTTGTCAAGTGTTTGTTTTTTAAAGGCCACATTAGATTTGTTGTGTTGAAGCATTTTTACGTTCTTTACCAATGTAATTTTTAACACGCAAATTCACTCTCAGCGTTATAGTTACGGCAGGATTTATTATGTTTGGCCTCTTAGCTGCAATGAGCAGGGACCTCCTTATCCTTTTTAAGTGGGACTGAGTTTATAGTTTGCATCAGTGTTTTTGACAGCGTTCAATTTCCAAGGATTCATCATAAACTGACTTGAGTACAGATACAAGTTTTGAAGAAAATCTCCTGAAAAACTATGGGTAGCTTGATAACTCCCTGTGAAGTGGTTGGAATACTGAAACAGTCTTCAGATTTCTCTTCTCAAAAGATTTTGAAAGCTAAGTGGCATTCTCCTTCCACTTTAGTCCACAACTTGGTGTGGGTTCAAACATAAGAAAACATAAAAAATACTATGAGAGTTTGTTGGGAAAAAGTTGAATACTTTACAATTCTTTTGAAATGCACCATCATACATTTACACACAGGTATGATACTGAATATCTACGATGTTCAATCCTTCATTAAGTTCATTTTTACACCATCAAATTTTCTTTTTGACACCTCTAGCATGGATAAGAACATCTGGAGAAAGTCATATTTTTTCAATAAGTTGTATTATTTTGTCTCACACTGCTGGAGACGATGGATGATTATAAGCCTTTTATTTTACTGTAGCAGAACAAAAAAATAAAAGCATCATCAACAGTAACTTAAAAGTATGTATTTATATGTATCTGTAGCTAAAAAAAAAACAAGTTTATGTGGAGAAAGTGGAAAGGATGCAACAGGCTCTGGCCCAGCTCCAGGCAGCATGTGAGAAGAGAGAACAACTAGAACACCGTCTTCGTACAAGACTGGAAAGAGAACTGGAATCTCTACGTCTGCAGCAGGTAACCATTTCACAATTCTGTATTCCTAAAATATCTCCACAGTTCTGTATCAACTTTGTGACATTTCACTGCTAGTTTTGAACTAAAATTAAGTTTTGGTTTATATGCTTAATTCAGAGCAGTTTTTTCTCATATGTGCAAGTGGAAGGGAAGGCAATGTAGCTCTCACTCTGATTACAAAACATGAAACCAGTAGGGCACCACAGTGATTGATCAGGCAGTAATGTAATTTAGTTTGCTGCTTACTGTTCTTGTTTTTCAGTCAATTATGATTGCAAAGATGAAGCTGTTTTTGGACCTACTGCTGTCCAAAATACTGCTGTTCAGATTTTAACTAGCAATACCAAAACATTGATAACAATTAAAAGGAACTGTATACTACCTTAGATTATTGGAGAAAACGTGAACTTTTAAAAATGTTTTTCTTATGTCTTCTGCGTGTGTTTTTTTCTTCCCATCAATCTTCACATGTTAATCATGCCATTCAGCGTCAAGGAACCTCACAGAGCAGCGGCTTAGTGACATCAGAGTACAATGCCACAGCCCTAATGGAGCACCTGCGAGAGAAGGAGGAGCGCATTCTGGCTCTGGAGGCTGACATGACTAAATGGGAGCAGAAGTATTTAGAGGAAAGTGTAATGAGGCAGTTTGCCCTGGATGCAGCTGCGTCCGTTGCTGTGCAGAGGTGAGATTTTTGCAGTTGAAGACAACATCAGGTGTCAGGCCTAAATTTTGTCTTGTGTATGAACATATTTTTATCTTGACCAGTCTTATTTTACAACATTATGACAACTGGTTATAATGCTTAGTTTGTGCCATAAGTTGAAAACTAATCACAGGCTGACTCTTCCCAAAGCTCATAAAAAACTTTATAGACAGTTGAAATTCTGAATTCCCCTCAATCTTTCTGCTCTCGATATGGAGAGCAGGAAGAAACCGATAATTACTTAGTCATGATGAAATGACAACTCCCTCCCTGGACTTCTGTGGACATTCACAAAAGGTAAATAGAGAGCAAAAAAACTGGTAGCTTTTCTGTCAATTCTTAACTTGACTACATACTGAAAGGTAATTCAGCCATTTGATTCAAATGTGTTAAAAAAGCTGCAGCACAATGTCCCTTGAGAACTTGAGAAAAAGACCTCTGGTCAAGATAACCTTCTGCTTGTTTGAAAATTTGTCACTTGTGCTGTAGGGATACATCTGCAGCAGGGATAAACCATTCTCCGAGCAACAGCTATGATACTTCTGTTGAAGCTCGAATTCAGAAGGAAGAAGAAGAGATCCTAATGGCCAATCGTCGCTGTCTTGATATGGAGAGCAGGTTGGGTAACAAATACATATATAGCACATGTAAATTCATTCTGGGCTTTAAAATGTGTTTAAAATAGAAGATAACTGGACTTCTCTTGTTTTTTGAAGAAACTTCATGCAGCTCGTTCTGTACTGAACATGGTAGAGAGTAACAAGCTTACATCTTCAAGTCAGAACAATTTCAACTTATAGGGCCATTGAAGTCACATACATGTGAGTCATTGGCCCATCAGATATTGAGCTACATTGAGCTCAGTATTTGAGTTGTCTGCCTCTCAGTCCAAAAATATCCATAATAATGCCTCATAAGTTGTTTTCGTCACATGGTGCAAGATGTTGATTGCTGTGGGAAATGCCATGTAAGATGCCAAGCTGTTAAAAAGATGAAATCTGAATCTTCATTCATAGAAAAGTGTGTAATTTTTGTACTGAAAGTTTTCAGGAGGGAGAATTACTGAAACTTACCAAAACAATTCTAACTTATGAAATTGTGTGCAGACACACGTTGCCTTTTATAAATCCTAATTTGAGATTAGCTGCAAATTAGCATAAATCTTCAGAAAGCTCCCATCAGCTGTCTGAATAACCATGGCGACAGCCCTTGCTTGAGTTTGTGTTCAGCAACAGTTAATGATGATAATCAATTTTCACATGATCACATGATTATCCACATGATCATCTTACATAAATATAAGACATGAAATTAAAAGCACATTATTTAAAATAGAAAACAAAAAGGACAACTTTGATATTATGTGATGATCAATTCAGTTTATTTGTATATTGCCAATTCACAACAAATGTTGTCTCAAGGCACTTTACAAAAAAAGTCATTTTAATTCAACCATACATACACACATTCCAATTGATCCTAGTTATCAAACAGTACATTGAGCTCAGATAATTATTCATATTAGTTTAAAAGGTTTGTCTTTAAGGAAACCTAGCAGATCATTGATTTGCAGCATTCACTCCTGGATGAGCACATAGCTAAAGAATAGCATATTAGCTCTATGCATTGCTTTACCCAGAATCTTAGTTGCTGAGCTGAGCTAATTTCTCCTCCTAAAATTTGACAACTGAACTGATGGGGGTATGAAGTCAGATTAACTGGTCTGCATTGAGTTTTGCATGTATCCTGAGTCAGAGTGTCAGAAGGACAAGGTTTGCTCATGGAGTATCATTTCTGAAAAGGAATCTGATGAAGCATTAAAAAACAATCTAGATAAGGCACACTGTGAATTGTAAATTCTTCTGATTGTGAACAATCATATTATTAGTGTGGTAGAGTTCTCTTTTTTTGTTGTTGTTGTTTTTTTTGGGGGGGGGTTCCACTCACACATTTTTGCCATTCTGGACTAACTTTGCAGCTGTATAGTCCCTGCATTCTGATCTAACTCAAAGTTAATTCCTCATTACTGCAGGATTAAGAATCTTCATGCCCAGATCATTGAGAAAGATGCCATGATAAAGGTTCTTCATCAGCGCTCTAAGGAACCCATGAAGTCTGATGCACCATCTGCCATGCGTCCTTCTAAATCCTTGATGTCCATCTCCAACACTGGTCCAGGTGGTTCAGGACTGCTTTCGCACAACCTTGGGCTTAGCAGCTCACCAATCACTGAGGAGCGCAAGGATGCCAGCTGGAAGGGAAGCCTCGGTATAAACATGCTGTTCTTTTTCTTCTAATTTACTACAGGTGAAACTTGAGCTCTAAATTGGAAATGAAATTATTAACTGCTATAGCCTCATCAATTTATAAAGGACTTTGAATAAAAAGAATAATATAAACAAGTTATTAAATGACATTATTCAGGAGAACATTAAATACACTTATCGTTTCTGTTTCAATGCCATAAATAAATTGCAAACCACTACATCACAGTGGTCATAAATACTCCAAAAAGGCATTAATATTATGCAGTCAAGATCAGCAGTTCTGACTTAACATTTAGGAATTAAACATCTCTGTTGTTATAAGTGCATTTGCATACTTCACAAGAACATAATATGTTGTTTTTCTCAAGACCACAAAGACCAATTGTTTTTCTGGAGTAGAACCTTCATAGTGATCTCAGGAACTTCCGATCGGTCTCTGATAGTGCAAAGATTGATTGGGAAATGGGCCTGAAACCATTTCAGAGGTTATTATATTTCTTCCACAGGTTAATGTTATATATAGTAGTTTTTTTTATTCTCTTTCTCATTAGAAACTAAGGTGGCTCCATGTGCGAGCCATTAGCTCAGCTCAATGATAAAACAAAAGAGAGAAACAGTTTCTGTCAGCAAGTTAGATAAGCAATATGCAAAACATCACACATCGCCCTGTGTCAAGAGCTAACTATTCTCCATTTGGAGAAGTTGTGTCATACACTTTATATTTAGTTGAAGTATACCTTCTACAGAAGGCAGGATCTCCTGGGTTGGTACAGTTTTGTCTCCTGGACAGGAAGTAATGATTTCAGGTTGGTATAGTGGTCATAATCCTGGACAGTTAAGTAACTGTTGCTCTGAGTGTACTCACCAAAAAGAAACTCCCAAACTTGGGCTGCAAGAACAGAATGTCATTTTATTGTTGAAATGTTTTAAAAAAAACTGATTCCAATGTATTTCCTTTATGTTTCCACTCCAAAGTTCTAGACAATCTGACTAATGACAAAATGTTTTTATGAAGAGTAATTTATTTCCTAAAGCAGACTGTGGTTCATTAGGTAAGTTGTACTAAAACAAATGAGAATTAGAGGAGGGTGGGACTAAAATCAGATGTTAATTCTTCAAGAAGTTTTTCAGTTTTTTTATGGTTGTGTAGGAGTTCTGCTGGGTCCAGAATGTCGCACAGAGTCTCTGCGGACAGAATCCATCTCGTCATCCCCTTCCCCCGTACTTTCTACCACCCTGATGACTACAGGTCACTCAAAGACAGGCAGCCGGGACAGCTGCACACAGACTGACAAGGGTCAAGGCCAAGAAGCAAGCAAGCCCAGCCCTTCAGTCCTGCAGAGTATGACCCTGCCTGCCCGCCTATCAAGCCCGAGCCCAGTCTACATCCCAGATCGCTTAGCAGGTCAGCTCACATGCTAGCTTGTAGGATTATAAAATGATCAGCTCTTTCAAATTAATTTTACAATTTTTTGTAGAACTGTGTTTCAAACATAGTTCTTCTCAATGAACTCATTACATAAATAAGTCTAGTTATTTAGTTTTCTTTTAGAATTTTGAATGGCCACATACTGATCTTGTTCTATTCATAATGTTCAGTCAATATTTTCACATACCTTGTTGAAAGATTAGGTAACGCCAGCCTAGGTTACTCACAAGAAAGGCAACCATTTTTATTAGCACTGCATGTCTATGTTTTTCTGGATACAAAGGTATTATTACTCGTGTGCAATGTTTAAAACTGTATGGGAGAAGCAAGTAAAGGACTGAGGCAAAATAGATGAACAATAAAAGTTGTGCATCAAACCGAAGATCAGGGTTAACTTCACTTTCATTGTTCATCTTAAAACTTTTGTCTGACCTTTACATGTGTTTTTGTTATTTGCCGTCTTTGTGTAGAAGTTCCAGTGTTTCACAGCAGCACCTTTGAACGGAGGTTCCTTGTGCAGTCCCATTCACAGCAACAAGCTCTCTCGTCAGCTCCAGCAGTCCAGCAAGAATTAGACACAGACATCGTTGAAATCCTCATATGAAACCATGGCTTCAAGAAAAAAAAAGTATGCGTAAGTGATGGAATGGCAGCTTCATCACAAGAACTCTCTTAATCATCCTGCACAGTGAGAGCTGCATCTCAGTCCTGAGACATTTTGATTTATCTTTTCATCCAATATCCTTTCATTCTATAATTTTAGCCTGACTGAAGAAAGAACAAGATTGCAAGGGGTACAACTCTGTATCAAAAATAGGCCTGAAGCAATTTCAGAGGTGATATTTTTTCCACTGGTTTCTGTTGTAATGTATTCTTGAAAGTAGTAGGGAATTAAATATACACTTTTTAAAAAAATGTACATAGTTAGACAATACTGAGGAGCAAAGTCCCCTCCAAACTCGGATACATTTCATTTGGGATTTCTGTATCTGAGTCAAAGTGTTCTATTTGTTACACTTTTGTGTTTAATAAGTAGTTGTTGTGTTTAATTATTAGTGATCCTATTACTACAGTCACTATACAGTCACTGTATTACTAACTGTAGTACCAAGTGTTTTTAGCACATCTAACAGACTTTATAAAGTTTTCCAACAAACAAGTTTTCCAACTGGTTTTGTTCAGCTTTCTGAAAAGATAGAGATGAAAGAGCATCGCTTTTTCAAGGTATAGTAACCATTTCAAATATTAAAAAATTTATCCAGACAAATTGCATTGGAACAATTGTATATACTGTTGTTTGCAATATTTATTGTACAGATTACCACATCTGCTTTACGCTTTATTTTAAGGCATTTGGTCGTGTGTGTGTGCGTGTGTGTGTGTGTGTGTGTGTGTGTGTTTGTATATCTTAGACATTAGAGACACATATGCAGTCAGGACTGATATCAACTAGTGTTTAACAAACCCTTCACATACAGAGGTTTACTTTCTGTCTGTTGTTTCCAACTTAAAACCACAAATTTAAAAAGCTACAAACATGACAAATCATAAATGACTTAGAAGTTCAGCCTTTTAACCTTCTCTAAATATTAGTATGTGTATCTTAATTCAATTAAATCAGCCTGTCATTTTGCAATGTTTACATTCATACATGCGTACATACATACATTCATTTTTGCATTAATTAAAAAAGAGAAGTTAATCAGATAATTTTATTACCACACCATGTTGCCCTCTCTAACCTTAAAATGCAATTTGTTTTCAAGCAAGACCATTTACTGTCAGCCAATTGGAAGATGAGATTTGAACATGAGCATTAAAAGCTTATAGAATGCATATGCATATCCAGTGCTGGAAAATATAGTTACATTTAAGGCTTCATTTTATTTCACATAAAATACCCTGAATATATGCAAAATCATTACTGCCTTTAACAAGATAAAAAGAACTTCTGTAAACTCCATTCAGAAAGACCAACAGGTTGGGACACAAAACCAGGACCTTCTAGTTTCTACCAACCACACCACAGCCCACAATTCAATTCATTTCATTTCAATTGAATTGAATTGAATTCAGTTTTATTTAAATAGCACAAATTCACATTAAATGTCATCTCAAAGGACTTTACAAAATCTCTTTTCAATTTAATCACAAATATATTCCAACTGATCCTAGTTATCAAACAGTACTGTATGCTTAAATAGTTATTCACTGAAGTTTAAAAAGTTTCTGTGTAATGAAACACTGCAGATGACATCGAGTCATTGACTTGCAGTATTAACTCTTTCTGGACCAGCATGTAGCAACAATCACATGTACTGTGATGATGATTTAACAGCATTCCCTCATACTGAGCATGAATGGAGCAACAGTGGAGTGGAAGAACTTTAATAAGAAGAAACCTCCAGAAAAACTTGGCTTAGTCCAAACGACCCTCTGCCACAACCCACTGGGAGTTTGAGAAGACACAGCAGGGACACAAAAAAGAAACAGATGAGCTAATGTAGGATTGTTTTTCATTTTTATGAAAGTAAGTTATTAGCAGGAGAGGAAGTTGATGGAAGCATTATCTCAGCTAATTTCTTCCTCCAGGAAGGTATCACAGCTGTTGCCCCTTGGGCTCCAAAAACTGTCATCAGTAATTCCAGTAACTGGTAATAAATCTTTAAATCTCTGAAGAAGAACTTTGGCCACCCCTTATTTTTTTTCTATAAAGGTTTTAATTTAGTCAAGTTGTACAATTTAGAGCAAAATTAGCATGCTTATAGTAACTCCCGACCACCTGAGTTGATTTCACTTCATAGTTGGCTAGATCATTTAAAAGCCTTCATTTTAATAACATTCCTCTAAAGGATTTTCTGTTAAAGAGAAGTATTAAAGAGCACCATAAAATATGGTGAGTCAGGTGAAACAAGAAAGCATCCCCAGACCATCACATCACCTTGTTTCAATGGAGTGATGTTGCTTTTTTAATGCTTTGTCAGTTCTGATATAACTAGAGATGCAGCTATGACATTCTTTATAGTGTTTCCTGGTTGTTCCATATTCTCTGAATTAGTCATTAATAGGTCCAGCTGTGGTTTAGTAGAGTCTCAAAGTCTTAATTTGTAAGATCTTCCAAACTGATATACCAATGACTGTTTGCTGACTTTCTGGAATTTGGGGCAAATTAGAAAATAGTATGTGTTTATTATTTATATCCACCTGGTGCTTGTTGCCAGAATGTTTTATTTAGGTGATTTTCTAATTCTACAGGTCTGACAAGAGTCGGGCCTTGATGTGTAATGTGGCAAAACACTTTACTATTTCAGAGTGTTATTTTGATTTGAAAAGCTTTTTTGCTTAATAAATATACATAACTTGAATACATGTTCCTTCAGTCACTCAGTTGTTGCCTGATGTTAAAATGTTTTGCTCAAAAACATTCATTTCAACATTACTTTCCCATAACTCTGTCATATGATCATTCTTTCATAAAACCAGGTCTGCGTGCTGCATGACAGAGAACTCTTATGAACAAATTTTATTCTCAGACAGCACACTACATGTATTCATTGTGAATGTGCCCTAATTTTTGAATTTTGAATCTTTGGGGCTAAAAATTATGTTTTTCACATTAACTTGCATGAAATGTGTTTTTCAAAGGAGGTTAGAAAGTTACAGAAGAGGCAAGGACTGAAAATACAAAACAAACATAATTTAAGAACATATTTGGAACTGTAAGGTTAGAAAAAGAGCAATTTCATTTCTTTGCAGCAGTCACAGTGGACAGTTTAGGTTTTGTTCTGAATGTTTGGCTTTGTGTTAAAATTTACATCATGAAAGTAGTCAGTCATTCCACTGTTGGCTACAAATCCAACACAGCAGCACTAAGACAACTACACTGCCACAACTTAGTGAAGGTGCCACATACTAGGTCACATGTAACCAGCACATATTCGACCAAACAATAATGTCACAAAATGTAGTTTTCAAAAAGGAAAAATGTCACAGCTGGGCATAATTGTGTGAAATTCTTACAAATATTGAATTTGGAATCAGTTCTTTCAGTTTGTATCAGTTTAACACAATGAAGTGGGAGCACAAATAGCTCAGTACAGCCAAATGCAGTTACATCTATTTTGTAGAAGAAGTTCCAGTGAACTGGAAGTTGATAGTTGAAATCCACTTTGACCCTTTGAAAATAGAGATGATTATCTTTCCCTATCACTATGAAAAGGTATTTGAATGTATTTTCTTCTGCAAACTAACTTACCTGTCACTGTTGAAGTGGAATGGACATTTTAACCAAACCTGGGTATATTTTTAAATAAGTTATGCGTATGTTGTATTCTGTTTTGTACTTTATATTCTGTGTCAATTAACCTAAATAAACAGCACTTTTCTTCATTTGAGCAGTGTTTAAAAGTGGTTTATTGAGTTGAAGAATGGTAATCTGTCACATGCACAGCTGCGCGTGCACACACACGCACATCTTTCTGTTTGAGTGCATATTTAAAAGATTGAAATAAGTATAAATTCACTTCAGTGATATGTGGCCAATGACGCAAGTTTTCTGTTCATTGTTTCAGACTCAAAAATGTATCAAACACAAATCTCACTATAAAATGTTATAACTTCATTTATGCTCTTATAAGGGGCACAGCGATGGCAAAGTGGACAGATCTTTTAAGAAAAGTGTTTCAGAAGACTTGAGTTCTGTGATTTGTTTCTTGTCTCTCCAGCCTGTAATTCATTTAAAGCTTCTTTCTTACAATGTGACTGCTCCTCTAACACTACACCCCAGACTAGTGAAGACACACTGAATTTAATAGACCAGCTTTCATTTTCATCAGATCACAAGAAATTGATAATTACTGATGATTACTAAATCATTAGTAATTATTTTTGAAAAGCTCATTTGATACATTAGTAATTCTTTCCACTAATTGTTTTGGAGTCACAATAAATCATGCTGGAAACCACATGTTGGTCAGTTCACTTGTTGAACTTTGAAGTAAGAAGAAGACTTCAAAGTCAGAAGTCTTATTCTGACGTTGAAGAAGATTGAATACTTCTTCAAAGTCATCAGAGAAGAAGTATGCAATTTATTGACTCCTTTCATTATTTCTATGCGACGAATACCTCAATGCATTATATGTAAGTGTTCTCTAAGAACTTGCAGCTGATCTAAAAACGGAACACGAAGGAGATTTTGATATTTAATTTTACTTTTTAAAATTCTATAATTACTGACCTGGCTGTGCTGAGCTGGAGTTATAGTAAGTTATCGTGTGTGTAGATCTGGTGTAATTAGATTAAACAAAATTTCATTTCTGACTGCAAATTTGTTCAATTTTTAGCTTTGTATTGGTGGACTTCCATCCGTCTATCCATCCATCATACACATACACTCATTCCTAGTGGGGCTGTGAGGGGTGCTGCTGCCGATCTCCAACGATCTTGGTGGCCTTCCAAAGGACTTCTGAAGCAAACTGATCAAACTGCATCTCCCAGCATTCATAGCACTGGACCCCTCTTGTTGACATCATTGAGATGATAAAGGAATATGGTGTCACAAATTTTCAATTTTTCCGCTGGGGCCATAGAATCAAAAACTGCAAAGTAATAAGAATAAAAAATAACTTGTTAAATCTTCTCTATTTAATTCTAAGTTTTCAGAACTGAATCTTTTGTTGATCCAATTCAGTTATTTTTCTGATTTGAAATATAACAGCAAGTTTTAGTCAGTGCAACATATGTAACTTGCACAGTGGACAGTTTGTACATTACCAGCATAAGCAGTCAATATTTTATGAACAATTTTGAGAATAAGATGCACAATTAATTGGATACTTTTACACTTAAAAATAAAAATAGATTGGCTTATGGCTACAACAAGGCTTACACATTTTAAGGGAATGTAAACAGATTTTGAAAGAAATGAAGGAAAAATTAGTTTTTAAAAAATTACATAAAATGTATTTTATCTCATCCTACCCACACCTTATCGTTTTGTTACATACATTTAAAATGAAACCATCATCTTTTTTTATCATTTATATTTTTGTCCATTATTTCATTTTTAAAGCTCTAACTTAGTTAGGTTTTACGTGTGCAGACCAACATCATATGAAATTGAATCTGAACTGAATTTTCTCTTTTCAGTTCAGAAAAGAGAAAATTCAGAATGGGAGTACCATTGGCACAAATGAGCAACGCTGTTAGAGAGGCCCAAGACATAAGGAAGACTACCCTCATTAATTACTTTATTAACAGTTAGACATAGTCTATAAAGTCTGTTTTTATGCTGTATATTTGCCCTTATTTTCATATGTCTGCGAATCTATATGCTTTTGTATATATATATATATATATATATATATATATATATATATATATATATATATATATATATATATATATATATATATATATATATATATATATATATATACACACACACAGTGGTGCCTGTGGACATCGGGGCCCTCTGGGTTTTCTAAATTAACATTTGTATTATTCTTGTAAACACCTATATGAAAAAGTATCTTGTCTCTTGTGTCCACTTGCTGAGTGTTGGCTTATCTACCAACATTCAGCTGAGTTCCAGAGATTAATTGAAGGCCGTGTTTCGGACACCAGACACAGTAGTGACAGGAGAACTCCTGCCTTTTGGGAGCACTAGGGAGAAGAGGAAGAAGCAAATGCTTATAACACTCAGAATGATCACTCCTGAGATGAGTATGCTGGTCACTGTGTCCATGTGAAACTCTGGAGCATTCAGAAGAGCTGCAGCAGTGGAAAGAAACAAACAAGTTGTTAACCCTTTTCATATTTCATGCACACATTCTGTACTTGCTCTTGCTAAAACATCAGCATGATGATTTTCTATTATAATGCATGTGTAAAACAACACATGCATTATAAGATGATATACAACCCATTCCCCACCCTTTTAAAACCAGTAGACAAGGTAATCATCAATAGTATTTTCAACTGTTGATGGCTTCCATTTTAATTCTGTTATAAAACAACCAAATGGGCCACTGGCAAGGTTTTCATTTGATTTTTGAAAAAGTATAATTAGATTTCTGGGATATCAGTTCAAGACCCCATAATGAATTGAAATGACTCTGCGGTACGGTTAAAAGTAAAATTTTTAGAATCTGCTTGGGAGTGAGACATGTATGTAAATGAAATTACATACATACATAACACAGTAAGTTATATTTTATGGTCCTCTTTGTTTCATAATGTACATCATTCTTATTAACATTTAGTTGATTTTATTCTCTAAATGTGTCATAAATTAATCTTCAAATTAAAACCTATTAAGCAGTTTAAGTCAAAGCAATAACACAAATTGGAGTGCTTACCCAGCTGAGAATTATTACTTGGTGTTTGATCTGTGAATAAAAAAATAATAGGTAATTACATTCAAGCAGTGAAGCTAAACGAACAACATTTTTAGACAAGGTATATACTTTTAATTGAAAATGTAAAGTGTCTCAGTAGTTATAATAGCATGAGCTCTTTGCCTCAAAATGCTGCTTTAACAGTGCTTATTAACAGTTAGATTCATCCATAAAACCTAGTCATACATACAGTCCAAAACAATGAGATTTCTTTTTTAGTGATGTGGCAGCCACTTCAAATTTGCAGACTCTATCCATAACCATGAAATTATTTATATTCATGTATTTTGCTTTAAATATGGTACCCCAAGATTTTCAGACGTCACCTGTTGACCACTTTTTCTAAACTTTCTGGGAGTACCATTGGCACAAATGAGCAACGCTGTTAGAGAGGCCCAAGACATAAGGAAGACTACCCTCATTAATTTATCTGGAACAGATACATCTTCAATGAACTTTGTTCCAGTTAGTTGAAATCACATTAAAGTGCACTGTTTAGAACAAGCCTTTGTGTTTTTATTGGAGAGTTCCTTCTTCGCAAAGAAGAACAGGTTGATTGCTAAAATTATTGAGGATGAAGACTAGTCTGTACCACTTCGAGTGATGATGGGCCCCGCAGTCAGAACAGCATTTCCTGATGACTTGCTTGATTGTTTTCCTTCTGAAATAGCTCTCTTTTTCTTGCTGCCACAGATCTATGACAAAAAGCACATAAAAAAATCACTCACTGTGGTCACTAAGACAAACGGGTGTGATAAATGTGGTTGAATTAATTACTTTAATTTCCCTTTGCAGTTACTAAAGTATTTTTGAATTCAAATTTAATGTGATTCAGCAACTATTGTTTGATAATAATAAAATATGTTCTCTTTGTAAAGACAGCCACTGTTTTCTATGTGTTTTGTGCTTCGTTACATGAAGCAGTCCCATCAGGAGCTTCAAACAGATGGATGCTTGGAAGCTGAAACCGCAACTTTTCCCCTCAGTTCTAGGAGTGCACTGATTTATTGGCCACCCAATTTATCGGTACTGATTTCTTTAATTTTGGAAGATCGGTAATCAGCTGATTTTTACATGTGAACCCAATCTTATCCATCCATGTATCGACTTCGGCAAAGGTCTAAAAATCAACCACTGTGCTTGTCTTTTCTCCCATGACAGACAAACTGGCCGACCAGGTCATGCCTGCACATTTACAGTTAACAATAGTCACCCCATTTTTGCCAATTCAGCAATTTTCTTTATATATTGAGCAACATTTCAGACAAAAAATTGGTGTCGGCCAAAATCGGAATCTGTATGTTAGGCTTTTTAAAAGATTGGTAATCGGCGATTGGCCAGAAAACTGCAATCGGTACACGCCTACTCATGTTTAGAACTAATGCTAAACATCAGTTCTCTTTGCAGTTGTAATGTTAGGATTATAATTTTTATCAATTGGCCGAATTTTGCAATTTTTTTTTCTTTTTTAATTTTTAAAGGTAGTGAAGTTAAATGTTTTTTCTACATCAGAAAATAGAAAATGTAAAATAATTTGTTGTCCCTATAGTCAGGAATCCCAATAACATCTTAACATAAATATAGGGCTTTCCATGATGTTTATTCAGAAAATTTAAAGTTCACAGCAACTTCTGTGTATTTCAAAGGGAGTATTGGTCCTTTTGGTAACACTTTATTTAACTTGTTGTAAATAAGACTGTCATGACACCGTCATAAACATGACAAACATTAGTAAGTCTTCATGAATACTTATGATTGTTGTCATAAAGAGTCATATGGTAAATCATGACACTTTTAATACAAACTTGACATTATTCAAAATGTCTTCATTATGACAACTTGACATTAACCACAAAATCATGATCTGACATAAATTTGTTATAAAAGTATTTCTGATTAAACTTTAGCTTTCATAACATAAAGCTACATAACATCAAAATCACAAAAAATATAGGCTTCAAACACTTGTAATGAATCCATAAATGTCAATAAATATGCTAATAATTTTGCTTTGGCTCAGTTTTACATGAGACCAATTAAATAGAAAGTACTGTTGAACTCTGCTACTGTTTGTATCCTGTGAAACTGCTTCATTCAACCTCATATAAACTTAAATACAGCTCTTCAACATTCTCTTGATGAGTCCTTTTGAGTAAAAGCTATTTAGGCTAATGAATATCTGACACATCCCAACAGTGGACACTGAGGACCAGGGTTGGAGACTAATGCTAAACATCAGATGAATGTGTTGGATGCTGAAAAGGTTCCCACTCATATATTTTTCCCTTTTAAAAAATCTGTAACGACACTTTGTTTAAACACTCTTCCAATGTGTCTGTGCATATGTGCTTTTTGTTTGTCTCACTGGCATGAGCATTGGACAGTCATCTGCGCGGCATAGCTTGGTAACACAGTGGAGAAAAACAGTGGACATCTTCTGATTCTTGTGCTTGACAAAACGGAATACTTCAAAGGCAAAGCGACCCATTTGGCTTTTCCCATTCTCAAGGACAGTGGTCTGTGGGTCCTTATCACAGCTGGCTCAGGAAACAAAACGTTATAAAAGATAATTATAAAAGGGGCAAGTTAAAGTTATCAAATGAACTGTATCAAAACATTTTTTTTTAATACTTTAAGTTACCTAAAGAAAAGGTCATAGCGCAGCTCATCATTCGGATTCCCAGAGGGTGTAGTGTAACAGTAGTCCATTAGAACGTTCCATCTGTTTAATAGTAAAATATTATTTATTTGACTGAGAAAATTCATCCTGAAGTAATGTTTGTGTTAGTGAGGGATAGAAAGGAGTACTAATGAATTATTATTGATCATAAAACATAGCAATGTCACAATTTTTCAAAACTAATATCATATTTGATCTTCTTATAGAAGTGTCTTTAATACATTTAAGAAGCTGAGATTTTATTTCTTGCATTTATTTTCATCTGAGTACGAGTCCTCCATGGATTTTTTTCTTTCTTTTTTTTTTTTGACTAAGAGATGGGAGGAAATACAATGAATTTTCTTATCTGTTAGTAACAGAGAAAATAAGCCACTGATTGCTGGAACAATGCTGTCTTTGTCAAATATACCTGTACCATAAGTCGAGCTGATCACTTGCAAATTTGAAATTAATCAACAAGTACTCATGTCTAGACATTCATTCATAAATATATCATTGTCAATGCAGACAAAACTTTTTCAAAATGTATCCAAATTACAAACTAGTTGTTTCAAAATACAGTGTACATACCATGGAAACAAGCAGCTTTACTATATATATATATATATATATATATATATATATATATATATGTATATATATATATATATATATATATATATATATATATATATATATATATATACTATATATATATATATATTGTCTCTAATATATATATTATATATATATATATATATATATATATATATATATATATATATATTGTCTCTAATATATATATTTATATATATATATATATATATATATATATATATATATATATATATATATATATATATATATATATATATATGTGTGTTTTTGTCTCTAATATATATGTATATATATATTATATATATACTATATATATATATATATATATATATATATATATATATATATATATATATATATATATATATAGAAGTTGATAGAAGTTTCTAGAAGTTGATAGAGGCCCCTCTATCAGAAAAAAATGTCTATTTCTGTTGCCCTTGATCTACATTGGTTTACATTCAGAGGAAACAGGTTCATAGAGAATGCCACACACCCAAAAAATTGTCTCTAATTAACAAGATTCTGGCAACTGAAGAACCACAACCACTGTAAATTAGAGACTTTTTTTTTGCAGTGTAAAGCTCTCCATTTAACCCTCGGCCACCTGTATTATTTATTTATTAATACTATTAACTTTACTGAACAACAGTAATAATAATTCAGAATTTAAAGCAGTACCATGGTATCAGTAGTTCACTGTGTACCCCAATACTGGACTTCCCAAGCAATATGAGGTTGGGGAACCAGATCTCCTCCACTCTTATACTTAAATATTGGCACAAAACTGTCTTTAGTCCCTTCTTCTGCTCTTCTTTAACAACAGTGAACATTAACATTGTTAAATTTGTTGATGGCTCCACTATGGTGATGGTGTCATCAACTACAATAAATCAACCTCCAGGGAGAAGGTCCTGCATCTGAGGTTGATAGTGTGACAATAACCTGTCTCTAAAATATTGTAATAAAATTGATCTCATAAGAGGGAGACTAACTGTGCAAAAAAAAAAAAAAAATCCATTAACACTAGTGGGAAATTAAAAATGATAAAAATGAACACTTGTTTTCATGTCTGGTTGACATGTGAGTACCTCCTGTCCAGGTTGGTGGCTTTGACAGCTGCAAACACCCGTGTCTTCAGGGTCAGTCCTGCTACAGGAATGGACAGCTGCTGAATGTATGATGAGTCCTATAAAGAAAGAACAATCACATTCAGATCTTCTTCCTGTCATGTTGTAACATAACCACTATGTTTTGATTTTCTCAGCAACTATAATAAATGTTAAAAAGGCCAAGCTGTCTAGTGGAACAGTTGTGGATTTCATTATAAATAAAAACATAAGAAAAAAAATGTCGAAGTTCCACTGTTAAAAAACTGATGTAAATCATGTTTGGTGCCAGGTGTGTGGGAATTGGTGATAAAAAGGGGGCGTGTGCGCCGAAAGGCGCGGCGCAATCAGTAAGAAAGACGCTCATGTGTCGATCTGTGCAGCGGGAGTTTTGGCCTTATCCTTAGTGTCTGTTTAATCCAAAGAAAAGTAACAAAAAGATAAAACATCGATTAAGGTTCGATTAAGGTTCGTCCCAGCGCCACAGATCGGGCCCGGAAGCCTGGACCGGAGGGTGCACCGAGGGAACGCCGCCCGGTGCAGAAGGACGACGACAGTCCATGGAGGAAACACCGGGGGGGAAAGGGACGCTCCCGGTGAGATCTGGACTTTATTTTTCTTTTGGGGGGTTTTTTGGGTGGTACCACTCTTCTTTTTTCTCATCTTTTTTGGGGTTCTTTTTTGACGTTTTGGATTTTTCTTGGGGAAGAAGACGGGGATTAATACGGAGCGACGCTTCCAGGTCGTGGTTAGATTTGGAAGTATGGGACTCCTTTATGGACAAAAATATAAAAAAGGAACAGGACTTTTGGGATTTTCTATTTTTTTAAGTGTGGTTTGTGAATCGGCCTGACAAGGCAAATCAGACTCTTGATATTTTGGGGGGGTTTTGATGTTGATTTAGGTTGATTAACTATTCAAATTTTGGGTTTCTGAATAAATTATTTCTGGTGCAAACCTTTAATTTCATACTGAGTGGGTGAACATTTGTTTTTTATCAAACTGATTCTGGTAACACTTTTAACCTTTACCTGGAACAAGATCCCCCTTGTGTGTTTCTTTGTGAGTTCTGCTTTAATCAAGCCGAATATTACAATTTGTTGTGTTCAAACACACCTTACATAACCAGTCAGCTCCATCACTAATTCTTAATTGTTCAGTTTAATCTCAGAATTGAGTTTTTTGGGTAAGAAGAATCAAAAATAAAACCATGTATAGATGCAGAAAAAGTTTTAGGAAACTTGTGTCTTGTCATGCATCAACGTGAACTCTCGCAAAAAGTATGTGTGACACAAGAAAAGAGTTGACCATATTGTGAAAAACTATTTGAACTTACATTGTAAAGCAGCAGATTCAGCGTGCTGATGAATGTACCATTGCTTTCTTTCACTGAGATTGCAGCTGATGACCTTTCATGAAAGAAAACAAAATACTTCATCATAAAACTAAAACCAACGATGTTGATGCAGACATCATAGTTTTTCCATCTTATTGAGTTTTCGATAACTATTTTTGACATAATGTATACAGTAATTCAGTTATTTAATTTCTTAAAACTGTAGTATTAACATTTTGCAGTTGCTATTTGGGTGCACCTCTGATTGTATTCCAATATAGAGTCCAATACAGTCTTAAGTATATTACTTTAAAAGTAAGTTGAGTTCACTCTTGCCTTTTCTAATAAAAAGTGATATGAAATGTCAGATGGACTATAACATTTAATATTCTTAGAACTTCTAGCCTTCTTCTAAGACCTCTAGAAGAAGTGAATCACAGATCATGAGACTTACGAGGCCAGCTGTGTGTTGTTGACCAGATACTCTAGAGGATAACTGCAACTGTATTTGTAGAGTAAACCTGGGAGATAGCTGATGATAGTAGGTGGATCTGGGGTATCAATATAACCTGATATGTTTCCAATTTGCACCAGAGAGAGATTTCCATAGGCATTGGGTCCCTGAGCTGTGGACACCTGTGTTGAAGGAAACATCATCAGGAAAAGCACTTTTATACAAAATAAATCTGTGAGCTTAATGATAATGCAGTTTCACAAAAATGCAAATTAGGTATGATTAAATTGATAAAAGCAATTGCTTTCCTTTACATGAAGGGGTGTGTAAATGTAATCAGCTCTATTCTTGGGTTTTATTTTTATTTCAGCCTTACATTCTAAATAACCTTATGTACAAAATTTAGACTGTTAAACTGTATTCTACTTACCACCAGGGCATTTCCACATGACTCCAATGTTGCCAAGCTAATACTAAAGATCACAACAGTTGGAAATGTGTTGTTATTAATAAATCCTCGGCAATGTGCATCTCCATGACGACCATTTAGAGCCAAATCTGAATCAGTGTAGCCAGAGAAAAGTACTGGACAAAAGTTGACCTTAAGAGTGATAGTTTGAACCCCACAGTACACACTGATATCCCGCTCAGCTGAAAGACACACATACACATTTTGAAAGACATCAAAAATACTTAGCATTTTGTTTTGCACATTAAATTTTTGCACATATCAAACCCACAGCCATCTTCTTCACTGCACATTCACATTAGATTGTGAAATGTAAAAAGAAATGTGTTGTTTCCTACATTCTAAAACATGTGACATTAAAGAATGTATTAAAAAATATACAATGATTCAGCGATTTACTTTAAGTAATTTGGTATTTTCTATAAAATAAAATAGTTTTTCTTTCCAGTGTCTCACCAGGGAAGCGACTATGGAAGTTGGAATCACAGTTGTATCCATTGAACTGAGCTCCCACTGAAAAGATCTGGCAAAGAATTAAAAAAATCCAAAATGTATGTTCCATTTCAGTACCTGTAACACAATAAAAATCAAATGTAAGCACAAGCGTCTTTTCCTGTCAGCTGAGACTAGAGTGCGATCAATGGTATATTTTCATGTTAGTCGGAGTGGTAAATTACACAAACAAACCTTCACTTTCCCAAGGAGCTCAGGTCAAAGCAGTTAAATATCTTTCTTTCAACTCTGACTTAGATTTGTTGTACATTCGTCTTCACTTTTTACTGATAGCTATAGTAATTTAAAAAATTACATAGGTAAAGCTTTCCTTGGAAAATATCACTGCACCATAAAATCTTCATATATCATTGCCGTTCATAAATAAGGTAGATATCAGTAAAATCAAGATACACACTGCTCTAAAGCTGATTGTTCCTCCCTGACTGTGGCGACAATCAAAGTACTTACTGTGGTTCCTGGAAGCCAGCAAGTCAGTCCTTCTCCATAAGCCTGGAACAGACGAGGGAATGGTTTGCACAGCATCCCCACCTGACAACTAGAAACAGAACCCTGCACCACAGCTGAAAAACAAACCCTACACATAAGGACCTCATTATTTGAAGATGTCAACAAAAAACGGCTGTCCACATGGAACATGGGAAAATCCATCAAATCTGAATGCGTTATACAAATCCTTTCACCTCCTCAGAAATATGAGCAGGTTTTGAAGTTTCCCACTCATATCCTTTTGGCCCAATCTGGCTCACAAATGGTTAGTCGCTGCAAGAGGTCTGGTGGCAGAGGTAGTTGTGTTCAGGTGCGGGGGAAAGAGGGGCCTAATTACCTTCTCATCACTCCAGTGGTCTTGGTCTGACGATTGAGAAGTTTCTTTCTGCTGGGACCAGTTGTGGAATGCAAAACCAAGGACACAGACTCTGCAAGAAACTTGTCAAGCTTTGTGTATGGTGGCTTTCAGTCAGCACAGCAGCAGGCAAACTGCTTGGTGGGGCTGTTAACTGCTGCAGAATTGCAGAATACAACCCCTAGATTTTGATTCCAACTCCTCGAATTCCCTTCACATTAGAAGGGCTTTTTAAAAGAGTCTCAGGGGATTAGCAGGTCTGTAACTGTCCCATCTTCCATATGGAAACCAGATCTGATGTGGTAGAAAGCGGACACACAGGGTCCAGTGAACATGGAACATCAAATGTTCCATGTTCAAATAGTGGCGTAAACCCCTCATTCAAGACCCATTGATTTTTTTTAAATTATTATTCTAAATTCTATTCATAAAATTTGCTTAATCTTAAAAAAAATTTGTATTCTGTTATGAAGAATTTATTTTTTTTTTTACTGAAGCTGCCCTTACCTTTAAGAAGATGAAAAGTCTCTCCTAATCATTATCTAACGTGTTTCAAGTGGTGTAAAACACGTTCAAAGCTTGTATTACATAAAAACAGCTTAAAGGACCAGTATTATGTAAAACTGACTTTTTTGATTCTTGGAGTGTTACTTTGATTATTTTATGCTTTTTAGAGAAATCCTGAAATCTCCCCTGGTAGTCATTCGGGGGCCTAAGTTCTTGCTCCCACTGAGTGCCACCTTTTCCACACGTCTCCTCCTTGGTGCTGTAATGTCCAAGCTTCCGAGTTACAGGACGCCCTTACTCTACATTTTCCCCTACTTGACTCCTCTAGAATACTGCTAGAAACAACTAGCAAACACCTGCTGAAGGAGGAGTGTCAGAAAGAACTGCAGCTTTTTAAAGAGACAGTGGGCCAGTTTCAAGATTGCAATGAATTTATTACAATATATTTAACAAAGGAGACAATTTTCCTTATGGATTTTTAGTATTTGAGGTACCGAAATTATTCAAGGAATTGTTTCAGCCCTATTTTCTGAAAGTATCATGCACAGTGAGGCCTTAAAAATGTTAGACTGGTAATAACTAGCTGCTTGTCCTACGTTATTTTCTCTTTTGCTCCTTTTCTTGGATTCATAGTGGTAATCCAAGGAAAGGGGAGAAATCCCAGAATGTGCTGTAAACGATAATATTTTTGAGCAAAATTGCACAGGAAGGTAATGATCATATTTTTTTGTTAATTATATCACCATGCTAATTGAAAACCATTAACACAAGTAATAACACACATCATGTTTCTGAGGCTCAGGTTTTGATACATGTATGCTGTTGTTGGAGTACAAAGTATAGATTACAGTTGATGGAAAAAGTTTACAGAGGTGGAAAATAAGTGGTTATTTTAATTGCTAAAGTTGGTTAAAGGCTGGCTGTGTTGGTTACATGACTAATATCAGTGGAAGTCATTGTTATATTTAAAAAGACACAAAACCTTATACAAAAACGATAGCTGCAAGATAATCAGGTTATATTGGGAGTCTGTAATGAATGACAACATGAGTAAATTCAGTTTTGATAGAGTGAGCTCTAGTTCTTGTTATGGTCTGTGCCATTGTGCAAAGAAAGAATGTGGCAGCAGTCCTTCCAGTCATTCTCTGAAACTATTCATGTAGCTCCTCCCTCCTACAGCTGCCAAGCGTAGTTCACTTTTCACATACTAAGGAGCTTCTGAGGAAGGTAAGTTTTTTGTTATATTAAATTTGTACGGTGAAATGCTTTATGGCTTTAAATGTCCCTTTTAATTTTTAGAACAGAAAGTTTAAAAAAAGATTCATTTGCAAAAGAAGCAATAGTTGAACTTTTGTAGACATTCAAATATAAAAAAGTGCTACCTGTTCCACTCCATCACTATCAAAAGAAAACTATGCAACATCACACATTACAAATCTGATATTTCAAAAGCATTGCTCTAATTAAACCTATAATAACTTAGACTGTATGAAAGTAATAAGTTGTTCAGACAGTGCATCTCTTGTTAACAGTTAGTAGTTATTAAAGCTGTCAGTTCTGATGGTGTTTTACTCTGAACAGCCAATTGTTAGTTGTGCTGTTATTCACCAACTTGCTGTTATTCACCAACTTGCTTGTTGTACAAACAAGTATTGATGCCATTGTTCTTCCTGCTCACAAAAACAATTTCAGCTATTGAGCACAAAGTTTTCTACAAAAGACCAAAAAAGTGCTGATTAACTGGGATTAACCATAGCTGTAACCTTTCTATAACTGTGGAAAGGTTACAAAATAGTACTTCAAGACATTTAAATTGTTTTTGATTTCTTATCTTTGAAGTCTAGAAAACTTACAAAACAGTAGCTACACTAACAGTGGAGAGTGGCATCTCCAATGTGGCTTAAGAGGTAATGAACAAACCTTTAGAGCCGAAGATGAATATTCTGATCTCTCCGGGAAGTCTTACAATTAAAACAAGGAAATGACTGCTATTTTTAAAACTGGATGCCATTTTTAACAACCAGGCCTTCACACTTCAGGAACTGGACGTGCCACATTCCTTTTTATAATAAATGTAGTGCTTCTATTTTTTAATATGCTATGCAGGATTGTTTACAACTTGCATCACACCACTGCACATGTAAGCTTAGACATGATGCTCTGGAAGATCATAGCATCACTGCAGCTAAATAGCATTAGTTCCACCTTTTGAAAAATTACTTTTACCCATTTTTAAAATAAGGGTAATTTGCAGAACTTATAAAAGTTTACTCACTTACAATACAAATGGAGATGCATCCCCTGGTGCATCACATCCAGTGTGTTTACAACACTTAATATAAATAAGGAAGCAAATGTTTAATCAAACTTGATGAGTGTATTACTGTGGATGTTTTTAAAGATGATTTTGGCAAATAAATTGTTTAATTTTTAATGTTCCTGTGCAAAATTAACAGGGCAAGAATCAGCTGGAACTGACATTTTTTTCAGGCTGCATGCAGTTCCTTTACTTTGGAAGTCTGAAGTCAGAATTTGGACATTAGTATGATGTAACTGATCCTAGCTGCTCAGCTGAGTCTCTGGTTCCCGAGCTACTTGTGGCTGTTCTGAGCTGACTGTTCCAAGGACTCTCCACAAGAGTTGTCAAAATAATTGAAACTTTGATTTAGTCAAAAAGGCTAAAAAAGGAGGTCTTTCTGCATGGAGAATCTAACTTCACCTCACAGTCCAGAAGCATAATTATTACATTCAATATTAATATTTACATTATTATAACCCAAGGTTCTTAAAATAATTGTTGTAGATTGGCTTATGTTTCAATGTTATGACATAATTTATGTGGAAGGTCCAGCCACCTGAGTCAAACTGAAGTGGATAACTTCACGCAGGACGGTGCATTGGGTGACTGCAGAGACCATGATCGACTTAGGTTTTCTGACAGACGAAGAGAAGAAGACCATTATGTCTGTGCTGAAAAGAGATGCCGAGCTGAAAAAGGCTGAGGAGAAACGGGTCCAGTGAGTATCAAAATCTGATTATTTAGTTCAGTTCATCAACATACCTTAAATACAGCAGACAAAAGTTCCTGCTCATCATAATTGACTTAATATGTGTGTAGCCCAGTTTGAACTGTCCTATGTAGTACAAACAAACTGAAGCATTGAACTAACTCATGGTAATATCATTTAAATTTTAAAAAACAATGTATAATTTGAAGAAAAAAGAGAATAACTATGCAAGATAAATATAATAAATCTGTTCTTTAAAGAGAGAAAAACTTTTTTGTCACTTTAACTTCAACTTCCCTGCATCCAGGTTTTTTTTATATTTCAACCCAACATCTTGGTTAACTCTCATGTCAACCTCATCGCTATTATAATATTTGTAAATAATAGCACTTCTAGCATCTGAACATGTGGGTGTATCAGAGGTCAATTGTAACTTTCAGCATGATCATCTTGCAAGCTGCTCTGTAAAATCTAGCAGAAGATTCCTGATGGAAGACACTTCCAAGTATTTGCATCAGAGATGGTAAAACATTTCATGCACTATGTGGTTCAAAATAGGACCATACAGTTACTGCCAGCTTTTTCAACCTGAGAAGCAAAAAGCCTCCTGTAACTGTACTGCAGCTCAATTGTCAATGATTACCTCCCTGACACTTTCAAGCTGGTTAGTTGATTCAATTCCTTTTCAAACTTTTCTATTACATACAAAGTTAATCCACTTCATTAACTTTGTATGTAGTTAATGAAGTGGCTGTTTTTCCAACCAATGTCCTATAATTCATCCACTGACTATGGCTACATTCATAAGTTATTTTCCTAAAATTATTCACAATTTTATTTTTTTATATAATGAGTTGCAATAGTCTAAAAGTATAGTGCAAATTTCTCAAAGTCTTTAAGACAGAAGCTAGATTTAACCTTTGCTGGAAGGTGCAGATGGAAAAAGTTTGATTTGTCAACAGAGCTCACCTGTTTATCCAATTTAAGGCAAGTGTCAAAAATGACACCAAGATTCCTAACAGAAGAGGGAACCAACAATTTATCAGGTTTACTGATAAGGCTCTTTTGTCCAACAGAATTGTTTGAATTTTATTTTGATTTAAATGAAGAAAATTTTGGTTCATCCATTGGCTAACTTCTGTTAAGCAGTTTGTTAAAGACTGCAAGGAATCATCCTTGTGGAGTTTATATATTTGCACATCAGCAAAGCACTGAAAAGAGATATTACATTTCTTAAAAATATGTCCAAGAGGCAGGAAATACAAATAAATAAAATAGGGCCTTAATTTGTACCTTGAGGTGCTCCATAATTTAGGGGTGCTACCACAGAGGAACAGTGATCAAGATGAACAGAAAAACTTCCATCCATCCATTTTCTTTTCACCCTTATTCCTGGTGGAGTCAGGAGGGGTACTGGTGCCTATCACCAGCGAACGTTTCGGCCGAGATCAGGACAGATCGCCAACCTGTCACAGGACAACACAGAAACAGACAGGACAAACAACCACACACACACACCTGTGGAGAAATTAGAGAGACCACTTAACCTGACAGTCATGTTTTTGGACTGAGAGAACCCAGGCATGCACAAGGAGAACATGTAAACACCATGCAGAAAAACCCCTGGCTGGGAATTGAACCCAGGATCTTCTTGCTGTATGGCAACAGTGCTATGAACGCACCACTGTACAGAAAAACGTCTGTCTTTCAAATACGATGAGAACCAGTTTTAAGACCAACACAGTGCTTCAATCGAAATAACAGGATGTTGTGGTCAATGGTATCAAACGCTGGACTTAAATCTAATAATAAGACGACAATGTCCCCTGAATCAACCATTAGAAGGAGAATATTAAATATGCTAAGCAAAGTGGTTTCTGTACTATGTACACATTTAAAAGGATTGGAATTTCTCAAATCTAGAAAATACTTTTTGGTTTTCTTAGGATTCAGTTTAAACGTAACTGTTTTTATTTATTTATTTTTAGAATACACGAAAGGTGCTGATGTGGGTAATGAGAAAATTTTGGACACCATCTCATTTCACCTTGTCTGTACTTAGGAACCTACAGAGGACTGTTGCAGATAAAATTCAGCTAAAATACCTTACTGGAGAATGGTTCTATGAGACCAAGCAGCTTCGTCATCAAGAGTGTGTCCATGCCCCCGAGGTCATCAGGGCCTCCATGAGACACACGTCTAAGACACTGACTATAGGTGAGTCTTAAACTGCTTTTGTTTTGGCAATATGGTTGCATTTATTCAAATTCAGTTTATCTATGTTGTGGCAATTCACAAAAAAAAAGTTGTCTCGAGTCATTTTCATAAAAGAAAATCCAATTAATATACAGACATATTAGGGTTTAGTGAATGCCTAATATATTAATATTTTACATGAATGAATCCAATTAATTCATGCAAGCAGATTCAAATTCAATTGGATCTTACTTGCAAAGATGAGTTTCTCAAAGGTCTTAGTTTGTTTTACACAGTGTGATGTGAAACTGCCATTGTCATTTTCGTAAGTAGACCAACACACTTTCCATCACATTTCACCTCCTTACCCAATCATTTCTGCAAGACTGACTGGATATATTTAGCTGTGTTTCTTTAGAAAATGTTGAGATGATATATGGTGCTAAATACATACCATGAATAAATTGCAATGAACTGAATTGAACATCGAGGTGAACCAATACCATAAATTAAACAAATAGCAAAGGTGTACATTGTTGTGGATTTGCTTTCATAAATGCCTAAATATTACACTGTGTGTGTCATAATAATTGAGAAACTTTTTAACTCAAGCTGTGCATTTGTAGATGAGATCTCTCACATAATGTCTGAAAAGTCCAGTTTTGTAACCAGTGAAAAAAGAGAAGCGTTTGACCTGCCTGCTCTCTGCAGTGAAGAACCCAAGCTGGAGCTCAACACTGATGGGTGAGCAACAACTTGCATCAAATGTATAGTTTTAAGACACACCAACAGTTATTCCTCTAGATATAAATTCCTCCCATCACGTAGGAGGAATTCCGATATGATTAAGTCTCAAGCATGTTTGTTTGAAATCTTGGCATTGTTTTCATTCCAATATCTACATTATAAATGTTATCTCTGAAGTATGTTTTTTCCTTTTTTTTCTAACACCCTTTATCATTGTGTTCAGTGACGTGTTGGAGATGTTAATCAGCCATGTGCTTACTTAAAACTTGAAACTTATTGTCCTAAAACAAAATTAAAGTCATGTAAATACCCAAGAAAGCCCTTTACAATAATGATTTTTAGGTTTTCTCTTCACGCCCCTTAAAAAAGGGGTGTGTAGGGAATCGCACCGACAGGGTTGATTTTTCAAAATAAAATACAATTTAATGTTTTGTGACAATTAAATTAATTTCAAATAAGTCTGAAAATGTACAATATATATGCATATTTTATATGATTTACAATATTTTAACATAAAAAAGGAAAAAAAAATATGGGCTCTAATGAATAGGGCATATTATCTAGACTCGATCTAGAATTTTTTTCAATATCAGACTGTTACAGTTATTAATAACAGATCGGTGAGTCTCTAAAAATGACAAGACAAAATAAGACTTTGTAGTGGCCTAGTTTATGTCCTGACCTGAATCCTATTGAGATGCTATTGCATTTAATGCTGAATTACAAAAATTATACAAGGATTTAAATTGGTTTGATGGCCTGCTGCTGAAAATGTGCTATATAAATTACCTAACCTTGCCTTACCCCTGAAATACTTAAATGTGAAAAATCATGCAAAAGAAAGGAAATAAGGAAGTGGGCAAAAGTTTTTCACCCCACTTTGTACATGCGTGCGTGTGCGCGCCCGCATGCGTGAATTTGTGCGGGTGCACTTGTGCATGGGTGTGTGTACATGAGGAGCAGAGGTGAGGGGTAAGGGCCAGATGGGAGCTGTTTCATAAGGAGATCCTCTCCAATGCAGCACCTTCCATTGAAAAGACTGACCTCTGTTAATGGGTCCTCTTTATTATCATTACGTCACATAATCATACAGTGTAACTTCTTCTTTCTAACACTTAAAATGGGTTAATTGTTGTTCATGTACCAGCCTCCTGTAGTAATGGATGGAGGCCCAGCATGCTATGATCAGCATGCTTGCTTGATTGTGATTTGACTTAAGGGGTAAATTAACATAGCTCAGGGATGAATGGCTCCAACAGTTCTTCATAATCTTCTTAGAACTATCACATGATGGTATTTTTCACGACTGAAAAAGAAAGATCTCAAGCTCCTTTCAGGTATGCACAGCTTTTCTGTTAAGCTCATACCAGCTAAATAAGTATTGGCCTGTACTAGCAATACAGTAATACTTATAGTACAGAAAAAGGAAAAACATACTTTTAAAACACTGAAACAAATTTACTTGCACAGTAGCAAACTATAAATATTCTGGATGCGAATGTGTGCTTGAACTATTGAATGAATTTACTACAAAGTACTTGGGTGTTCTCTCGAGTAGATAAAGAACTACAGAAGTACTGGCCAGTTTAACCACAAGACATATAGTCAGAGAAACAAAACTGCATTATTCTTGAGTTCTTGCAGCTTGTCCTTGACAAATCTGAATAGGATATTTTATTTGTGTGGTGACAGTTGTGATCTACAAATGGTGCCAGAAGGAAGATTTACAAGAAATTCTCTTGAATTCTTCTGAAGTATGAAATATCCTATTAACTTTGTTCTTGTGAACTCCATAAAACGAAGAGGAAGCTCAGTGTAGGGTCTTCGGGTCAGATTCTCTAGTCTCTGGTACTGAAGTGATGAAAGAGCTCCTAGGTGGCAAGGCTCCAGGGGTGAATGTCCCTTGCAGAGTCTTTGGTGGGTAGGAGGGTACCAGACGCACATTGGTGCATCTGCATCAACACAATTTCCCGCTCCAATTTTTCCCTCATTTGTGGACAAGACAAATTACTTCGACGTCTTCACTTGGGGCAGAAACTTATTCCCAACCTGTAGAAAATATTCTACCCTTGTCAGAACGACATACGCATATCACTCTATCAGTTCAATTTGCTACTAATAACAAATACACTTTTTTAACAATGTTCATGACAATCTAACTTCTGCGTCATGTTGCTGATTAAACAAAAGCAAGTTGTAACCACAGCACATACTTGTCAGACAGACACAACTGTCAGTTTGTGCAATGCATATGTTAATCTGACAGGGTATGCTGATCTGACAGAACATGGTCATCTACATTCCTACCCCCATCTATGGTCAAGAACTCAGTGTAGTGACCAAAAGAATGAGATTGCATATACAGGCGATATATAGGGTGCGGAGCTTGGTTATCAGAGAGCATCTGCTCCTCAACATCCCCAAATCACCTCAATCAGTTGATTGAGGTGATTTGGGCATTTTGTTAGGATGAGATCAACAAAATGCCTGGTGAGATATTCCAGGCATGTCGCCTGGAGAAGACGAAAAGACATTCTGAAGGGAGATGGATGGATGGATGGACGGACGGACGGACGGACGGAATAGATGGATGGATGGACGGATGGATGGATGGATGGATGGATGGATGGATGAATGGATGGAGCTATCACAAAAGATTAACACTTTTCTTGTGTTCTTCTGGACAGGCATGAAATTGATCATTTCTATAAAACCTTAAGTGATGCTCCAACAGTTGTGTCATCAGCACGAATGAAAGTAGGTACACAGTGTCGGAGTAGGAAAAAAAAAAAATCAATGTTACGTAATGTTGCTTAGTGTTGTTGAAGTTAAGTTTGTCATTTTTTTTCTCTTTTAAAGGTGAGAAGGAATCCATTTAATAGTGAACAGATTTTTGAGGAAAACAAAATCCAGTTATTGGATGAAGCAACAGCTCTGACCTTGTCCCAAAACCAGAGTGAGTTATTTTATGAAAATTACAATGCTTTTTTTCTAATGCCTGTCTTGTTTTCTCTATCTTGCTAAAGGGTGTTAACCAATGGAGGTTTACTATGTTTGAGCCTTAGCATAATATTTCAATCCTACATAGATTTAATAAAGTCCACATTAAATTCACCTTTCTGGACATAACTCTTTTTGAAATATTTGACGTTTTATAAACACTCCACTGGTTCATATTGTGTCATCACATCAGAAGTCTATTTTATATTTTATATTTTTGATGTGTGCTTATTTGTTTTTACTTCTTGCAGAGACCATATTTTCACCTGAAAACTGCATTTCCAATGTAATTAACTCTAAGATAAATAGAGTTGACAGAGCAATTACTCTGAGTATTTCCATTCTAGTTCTGAAGAGTCCAAATAATCAAGTCAGCATGAGAACACAGTCTGTTTTTTGTAATGGAGATGGGTCAAGTGGAAGATGTATTGGTTCTCATGACCAACAGGTGCAATCTGGGAACATGTTGTCTGCCACTAACACAGAGTCCGTAATGCATCACCTAAGCCCACAAAGTCAAATTAACCTGGCCACCAAAAATGGTCAGAGAGCAGCAAGTTTGATTTAAGCTCTGTTCCTGAGAGTGTTTTGGAAAGGAAGGATGGGGAATATTGTAAATAAAAAAAACCTATTAACTATTAAACACCCTGCAGCAAAATGTCCAAATTACCTTAAGTGCCATACTGATAGTTGCACATGCAGCTTTTTGCTCCAACAAAGCCAAGTAGATTTACAGGAGGGAGAACTCAAAGGCACATCTAAGCTCAATCTTCTGGAGCATGAAGCTGATCAACACCCAGTCTTGAACTTGATTACTAGTGATTTTTTTTGTTTCAAACTAGTCATCTTCACATATTGATTACATGTGTGCCCTTAAACACTTGTATTTAGATAATCCTGTGTGATCCGGTTTTATGTTCTCTCTACGACTGTGCTTTGTAGAAATTTTTATTCAAAATTTTAGTTTGGTCTTCAAGTCAGTTACTTTGCATTTTTGTGCAATGTTAAAAATGTTTCTATTGATTTATTACATTGTAGAAATACTTTGAAGTGTATGGGATGCCATTTGTAAAGTTATACCGTCAAAAATTAATAGTGACTATTTGAGATATTTAGCTAGCTATAAAATTGAAAAAATAGGGTATAGGTGTTCATAGATATTTTCATCATGTTTCTCATTTATTTACAAATGTAATGGTTTAAAAAAATATATTTAATTGCCACTAAATACTTAGTTTACAAACTAACTGTTTAGCTACAAAAGAAAATATTTAGTAAGTAAACAAAATTAGCTTCAAATTAAGTGCTTATCTTGATAATTGAAAATTTTGTTTAAAACTGACATCTGTAAATTAATGAATAATAAGGGGAAAGTCTGACTTTCTGATTTTTTTTCCCCTAGACTAAATACTTCAAATTTTTGCTTTCAATTTTTGGGTGTGTAACTTTACAAATGCTACCAAAATTATCTAAAGTTTCAACAAAATGCTTTACCCTGTGGCTCAGGGTAAAGCACAGCCCATGGATAGACCTAATGAAGTGAAAGCTACTGAAACTAGAAAGACAAAAAATTAAAAAAGAAACCGGAAAACACCATAAGAAGCTGAACTAAAGGAAAACAGGAATGAGATCTAACCAAAATAACAAAGTAACAAACTCAGATGACCAAGAAGAGCTGGACTAAAGCGAACTAGAACATAACTGATTAAACTCAGAAAGAATAGAAACACACAAATAAACAAAACCCAACCCAAGAACCCAGAATCATGATATCAGTCAAATGATCCAAGTCTATTTGTCAGTTACACACTCAGACCAAATAGGATGCAATATTAACTATTGTTTAGAAATCAAATCTTAAATCCTCTTTTTTTTTTTTTTCTTTTTTTTTGCAGTTGTATCGGAGCAATCCGATCCGGAGCCACTAGTTCTGGATAGTACACTAGTGGCTCACGTGCAGCCCACGTATGTTTTGGCTGCACATGACCCAGATAAGCATGTTCAGGGGCACATAAAGTCTGAAGAGGATTGTCACTGCAGTTCTGAAGCCAGGCACAACATTTACTCTCTTGAAACGTCCTCACAAAGTAAGCCATTGCTGTACAACAATTCAAAAGTAGCATCAAAAGATAGCATCAAAACTTAATTGTTACGGCCCGGCTCAGGAAGCCGCAACAAAAATTAGGGGGACATGGCAACCAGCGATGTTAAGCCCATAAAAGGCGTTTACTTTTAAAAGAATTGATTTGTCTAGGAGACATCAGTCCAGGCCCCTTCAGCCTGGTCTCAGCCTGGATCTCCGGGTCGTGTGCGCGTGGTGGCTTCTGCAGTCACACCCATGAATGGAACGGCACTCCTTATATACCATCCAGGTGATGGAAGCGCCTCCCACATTGAGGACCTTAATTGATAGTAAATCACATGACACGCACAGGACTGTGACAACAGGGCCGTCACATAATTATCATCAAAGTTTTTCAAGAAGAAGAAAACAACCAAATGCAAAGGGAGGAGCAGGGGATTTTTACTCTGAGAGGCTACAAAGAAATATGCAACAAATTTGCTTAAGATAAAAGTTTTAATATAGACAAAGAAAATAATGATTTGGCCACATTTTTCAATGAGACCAAATCAATAAAATGTGTAACACAGAACAACACTTAATTTAAAGAAACTACAACCTCCTTAAATCCATGTCAGCTGAGGAATTGTTTTCTCAGCTGAAACATGTGGCCGTACATAAAAATGAACTTTTCTGGTTTTTGTCAAAAAGAAAAATTACTTCAGCCATTATTTCAGGAAAGTGACAATAGCGATTTTCAGTCTAACATACAGTCCAGTTCTAACCACAGATGGCACTTCAATCAATAAGGGCGTTATCTCCCCAAGGCAGTCATGTGGAACATATGGGGGCATGGCTGAAAATCTCAGGGGACTTGGAGGGTTTTGGACTTCCCCAATCTAGGAAAAGTGTAGAATGGTTCCCCCCAAATAAATCATCAAAGAAACCTTTCTATTTATTTTTTTTAATTTTTTTTTCTCCGAAGAGTTTTTGTGGCGCCAGTGGCTCGTATTTTCGACAGTAGGCAGGGCGAGGAAAGGGGGGAAGACATGCGGCAAAGGTCGCTGGGACCAGGAGTCTAACCCGCGATGTCCGCATCGAGGACTGAAGCCTCCAAACGTGGGGCGTGCTAACCCCTGTGCCACCACAGCACGCCCCAGAACCCTTTCTATTTAAACAATATCAATGTGAAAAGGTAAAAGAAACTCAGAACAAAATAAAGCCACCATTCATCTAAGAAAAATTAAGCATAATGTAGGAGGAGCAACAATAGCATTGCGTAACGGCATAGGCTTTTTCAGAACCATCTGAAGGGAAGAGCTAGCTGTAGGTCTGCAGCAAAAGGGGGAAAAAAACCCCTGAGAAAACATGCAAACACCATGCAGATAGGGCCAGGATTAAAACCCAGGTCCTTCTTCCTGCAAGACAACAGTACTACCAAATACTCCACTGTTCAGCCCTCTTAGAAGTCAAAACTGCTTTGATAGACTTAAACTCTATTTTTGTCCAAAGTAGCAAATATCTCCATCATATTTAGTTCTTTAACTCCTGTAAGAGAGAAGAGTTTGAACCTGGAGGGAGAGGCTAAATGTTGAGAATGGCTGATGATTCGGTGTGTGGGAGCTGAGAGCTGAGGGGCAATAGAAGAGAGCAGCTGGCAGTAAAAAAATGCTATCTTTATTTCAACTTTATTCAACATAGAGCCTTTACAATCACAAAATAAAATCTGAACATTTTTCTAGAAAAACCTTTGTGCTTTTGTAAAGGTATGGCAGAGATGAGATCAGTGACAATGAACCAAACTTGCATCTAAATATTTAAATTTTAGTTTGACTTTTATAGGTATCAAACGTTTGTTTACTGAGAAAAACAAGTTTGGTGTGGGTTATGTTAAGAATTAAAGAGGAAGAACTTGATTTAGCTCATTGATTTATTCCTCTGTTTTCCCGGATTCTGGAGTCTAAGCATGCGCAGGGAAAAAGAGCGATCATACGACCTCAGACTTCAGATATCTAGAGTTTTATCCAGAGAATTCAAATACGTAAAAGAATATTACAATAAGCATCTCACCCAGAAATCAAAAGTCCACAAAATGACAAATAGAAAATAACTGCAACGAGTTGAAAAGAAATTAAAAAATGCATTTTTGGGAATCACTCACTCAGCACAAAGAGATTCGAATTCTCTGTTGCAAACGAAAACTTTTATAAGACTGTGTATTTCATACATTTGCATATTAGGAGGTGTGTTTTCCCTTTGTGGGGGCTGTCTTAATGTTAATTTTATTACCTCTGGGGCCTGCTAAAACACCCAGCTCTTCTCGTTCCAGCCTACTGGCCATACGTGATTTATGACGTGCAGCTGGAGCGTTATCTCTGCCTCAAAATGATTCAACAAGAAACTAGTTTGTATTTTTAAACAAACTCGCACAACATCTAATGCTAAATAATAACTATAAGTTTGGATCTAAGAACTAAAGTGTTTTCTGTTTAAAGAAGAACTCTTTTTGAGAATATCAGAAATATTTTTAAAGTAAAATAGTTTTTCCTAAATCTATTGTATTTCAGTAATATAAAATGCATGCAAATAGTGTGATTACAAAGTAACTAATTCAAAACATGTTGTTTAATGATTAAGGAAATCTTTTAAGATATATTTAATTCTAGTATGGATAAAATTTATTTAAAACGTTTTAATGTCCTAGTGAACTTTTGAACCATACCAAAAGAATTTGTTAATTGCCTGGCAGACAGCCTCCCTGTCTGTATAGCAGTTAAGGGAGTTCCACTATAAACCCTCCTTATAGATTTATGTAAATTCAGAGAGTGGCCAGTTGGTTTGGTTTGGATCTTTATCTAAATTTATGTGAACATAGAGTGTACTCTAACTTTCCATGGTATATTTCATATGCATCAAAGTTACCCTGTGTACTATTGTGCTAATTTAAAATTACATTTCAACAGTTACCACTTATCAATCAATAAATCAATCAAATTTTATTTGTATAGCACATTTCAGCAGCAAGGCATTTCAAAGTGCTTTACATCATAAACACAAAGTCATGCATCATGGAATAAACAATACATTGTTACATATTACATTTCAAATACAATTCTAAACAGGTGTGTTTTTAGTTGAGATTTAAAAGAAGTCAGGGTTTCTGCTGTTTTACAGTTTTCTGGAAGTTTGTTTAAATTTTTGGTGCATAGATGCTGAAAGCTGCTTCTTGGTTCTGGTTCTGGGGATGCAGAGCAGAACCAGAACCTGAGATTCTGGAAGGTTGATACAACAACAGCAGATCTTTGATGTATTGTGGTGCTAAACCGTTCAGTGATTTATAAACTAACAACAGTATTTTAAAGTCTATTCTTTGAGCTACAGGGAGCCAGTGGAGGGACTTTAAAACTGCTGTTATGTCTCTATCTTCCTGGTTTTAGTGAGAACAGGAGCAGCAGCTTCTGGATCAGCTGCAGCTGGAGGATTGATTTGTTGGACAGGCCTGTGAAGACGCTGTTGCAATAATCAATGTGACTAAAGATAAACACATGGATGAGTTTCTCTAGATCTGGCTGAGACATTAGTCCTCTAATCCTGGAGATGTTCTTCAGGTGATAAAAGGCCGACTTTGTAATCGTCTTTATGTGGCTCGCAAGGTTCAAGTCTGAGTCCATCACTACTCCCAGGTTTCGGGCTGATCGTTAGGTTTTAGTTGTAATAACTGAAGCTGTGTATTGACTCTAGATCTATAGCTCTAGATATATAGCTCAAGATCGTTCCTCTTTAGGTCCAAAAATAATGACTTCAGTTTTGTTTTTGTTCAGCTGGAGAAAGTTTTGGCACATCCACACATTTATCTGTCCTAAGCATTTATTCAGTGATTGGATGGGGTCAAAGGTCACATCATAATGTAGAGCTGAGTATCATCTGCATAGTTATGGTAGCTAATATTATTTCCTGTTATAACCTGAGCTAGTAGGAGAATATAAATATTGAATAAGAGGGGTCCTAGGATTGAACCTTGGGGTACCCCACATGTGACCTTTGACGTCTTTGATGAGAAGTTTCCCATTGAAACAAAGAAATCCCTGTTCTTTATGTAAGATTCAAACCAGTTGAGCACCGAACTGGAGAGTCCAACCCTTACTAGTCATTTTTGGTTCAGCAGCACATAAAAAACTTTTTAAACCAAATTTTTGTGACATTTCACCGTAACTTTGCCAGCCCAAATTGCTCTTAAGAAATACGTCCCTGTTTATCGTCCCACCAATTATGAAACTTTTATTCCTTGGGTGGGGGTGTAACATTAAATGTCCAAGGAGTCAAGATACAAAAAACTAAGAGGGTATAGACTTATTTCTAAATAAATTCATAGTTTATTTAGAAATAAGTAAATAAGCAGACGAAGCTTGTGGTTTGAAAGGTGGAGGTGAAGAGAGGGGAGCGAGAGATGAAAAGTAAACCAATATCAGGAACGAGATGAAGGAAGAAGTCTCCACAAACAACTGAACAAAGTGCAATAAAACACTAACTCTGATGAAGACATTACAATTATTTTTAAACCAAAATGTCATGTTCCTTGTTTTTCTGTTTATTATTTTTAGTTTTCTGTGTCCTTTAGTCTCCTCATTGTCCTGTCTTCCCCTCAATTACTCTTAGGTGTGTCTCGTCTTTGTGATTACCCTCTATTTAGTCCCTCCTGTGTCCTTTGTTCCTTGTCGTTTATTCACATAAACGTCACCTTGTCCACCTGTTTGACCAGTGCTACCAAAACACCGTTGGACCAGTGTTGAGCCCTGGATTCAGTTCAGTTGTGCTGCCTGGCCGTGGACCTGTTTGGTATTGTGTTTTTTTTATCATTGTGTAACCCAGTGTTAAGAACACAGGTGGAAGTTGGTGATGTTAATTTGATGGGAATTTTTGTGTGTGTTGTTTGTTTCACAAGATTGGAAAGTATAAATAGATTTTGTGTTTTACTTTGCTAAGAAAGATATATCCAAACGTGCTAAAAACATCGTTAAAAACTTTAATGATTGTTTTGCTGATGGATTGGGCAACCAATGGCTGGCGTGGTCTGACATTACATCAGCCAATGGGGTTGATTGTCCCGCCCCTTTCACTACTGCGCTGTGATTCTACTCAGAACGCGTCAGACGCGGCTGAGAACTAACAGCTGATCGTCGTTTTCGTTAAGAGCCTGAGAGAGATGATAAAATCTGGAGAAACGTTTCTTTGAGAGCAGCTGAGACTGGAAAAAAAAAATCCCCGGTAGAGTCAGACACCGTCAGAGCGTTGGCCAGGTTTTTTTTTTTGATTACGGTGCACCTTTGGCCTGGAGTGCCCTCAGACTCCAAGACTCACTTCTGAATTTGGATGGCGAGCCTCGGCCCAGAGAACCCAGTGAGATTTTAGATAGTGACCCGACTGGTCACAATCCTTGAAATACTGAGAGGATCGACTGACACGTTGGAACAGACTGTTATTTATTTTATTTTCTGTTTTTAAAAAAACGCGCGCTATTTTGTTACAATTGTATATGTGGATCCACAATTGTTTTATTATTAAATTTTACTCTTTCTTGTTGACACTTTGTTCACACCTAGGCTCTTTATAATTTAGAGTCTTTTGATAGGCCCAACTTGTTTTTAGATATACTTTTATAGGATTGGTGCTCGTTAGAGAAGTAAATTAAATTGCCTGCCTTTTGCTATTATTAAGTGTATTTAAAGTAACTTGTAGGTTACAATTGTCGTAATTAAATCTTGTTGAAATAGAATTTTAAAGTAGCACAATAGTACATAAGTTAACTTTTAGGTTAAGATAAACTTAGATACAAATCCAAACTAAGACAACTGGTGACTCTCTGAACTTACATAAATTTCTAATCAGAAAGCAGTCTTTACTCCTTAAGGAACATTTCAGACAGGGAGTGTATTGGCTATCAGGGCAATAAATTCTTTACTCAGGGTTGAATAGTTCAGGCAAACATTAAAAACTATAGAAGTCTGTTACAACATATAATCAAACATATTGGTATATTTCTTTAAGCATTAAAAAGCATGTTTTTAATTAGTTAGTTTTAGATCCAATTTATCATCATTATTTAGCATTACATTTTGTGCAAGCTTGGTTAAAAATACAAACTACTTTCTTGTGGAATCATTTGAGGCAGAAAACTAAAACAGACAGAGGTCGTAATTTAGCTCAGGGAGAGTTGCAGGAGACGCCTGGTACGGCAGAGACCCAGTTTGACAATCCATCTGCCTTTGGGGCTCTTTAGCAGGAGGTAATAAAATTAACATTTAAGACAGCCCACACAAAGGAAAAACACACCTCCTAATGCATATATTTAAATGAGGAGAATACACATTCTATAAAATGGTTTGTTTTAGAGCAGAAGTTCGAATCTCTTTGTGCTGAGTGAGAGCTTCCCGGAAGATGCATCTTTTGTCTTTTTACTCAGTTCTTTGTCTCTGTTTTGTCACGTCTTGGACTTTTGATGATCTAGGTGAGGTGCTTATTGTAACATTCTTCTTGCATTGAATTTCTCTGGATAAAACTCTGAATATCTGAAGTCTGACATCGTATGATTGCTCTTTTCTCTCTGCACACGTACACAGACACAAGAACCTAGGACAGAGAATTAATTAAAGAGCTATATCGAGTTATTCCTCTTTTTAATTCTTAACAATCTCTTTTCACCTTATCCTGGGTCTCTAATCGTTTGCCTCACTATCACCATCACACCATTTAATGACACAAATAGATTGATAAACATGTCATGGTCAGCTGAATCAAACGAGAATGTGAAAATTTTCCTTTTTGAATCCAAACAAACTTTATAGAAAATGAAACCGCTTACACAATTGTCAAGAGCCTTAATCCCACAGTACAATTAGCATCATATTGGGCAACGAGGGAAAGCCCACATTCCTTCTTTCCAACAACAAAAAGATGCTGTTGTGGACAGCAAAACTGTCCATAAATTGCAGGAAGCCCCAGAATATTAGCTGGAAACCAAGGGGACCAGAGTTATCTGAGTACGAGTTCTTAGTTTGTATAAACCATAATTTACAGCTCCAGTTCCACAGTTTTCACAGTTTAAAGTGCCATTGACACAAAATACTTACATGCTTATCCTTAGTGGGGTAGCAAAGTGGTTGACTCCAGCGGCCAATGGGAGAGAGGCATTGTACATCCTGAACAGGTCGCCAGTTGAAATGCTTTGTTTTTCTGATCAAACAGCCTCTAATTTCTTTCTTTCTTTTTTTTTTTTTAAATGTTACTAAATGCAAAATCAAATGGTCAAATTTTGTGGTCTGATATTTCAGAGTGCTATGACCAGCAGTACTTCTGGGCAGTTGAGTAGAAGAAAAGTGTTCAGTGAGTGTGAGTGAGCAGATTCTACTGAAATGTTTAATAAAATTTTTTCTTGTTTTTTAGGCTGTGCTGAAAACCCTATTACATCAGCACTGGCACAATTATCCTCAAGAGTCATCTCTTCATCTAAGAGTTTGGAAAATTTCACCTCAGAAAAAAGTAACAGGAAAGAAATATGTTTTTTTGTGTACCATTGTTCTTTGTTGTTGAACAACAACCTGGAATTCAACAAAAGATTTATTTTTTATTGTCTTAGTTTTAGTGCCTAGTTTCTACTAAGGAGTAAAGAGAACCCACAATAATTTCAAGTTTGAAATTGAACTACTTGTGTATTATGATTAAAAAGGTGTTTCCATGACCTGGTCTAAAGTGTCCTTTCAACATGTAGAATACTTTATGTACTGATGAGATGTTATTATTTGCTGAAATTAAAAGTCACCCATGTCTTCTGTTCACTTCCTTCCATCATTAGTTCAGGTTCTTTCCAACTCCACTGCCATGAAAAGCAGTTTTTCTGTGCACAGTCTTCAGCAGCAAAAGGTAAATAACTTAGAAATAGCTTCTGTTTGATAATCAGAGGAATGCAGTTCTTTGTTTTACATGTGGATTAGAGTTGCATTTGCTTGCCCAGAAAAGTTTGGTCTAAATGTTGCATATCTTCATACTAAGTGTCCTGACCCTTGTATTATATTTAATATTTTCCAGTTGTTTCTTTCTACTTGTTGACACTATCAGACAGATTACGACAGCCCATCAAGAAGCACCTGGAGTAGCAGGATAAATGCCAACAGTTCCAATTCAAGTCTGTCCTCAGCAATGGCCTCCATATCATCTGTATGTCTATACATTGCTTACTGAGTTGTCAACACATTATGGGTATTGAGGATGGAATGGGATTTTCAAAACTGTTAAATATTGACAGGAACAAACGCATGGCAAGAGACATCTGTTAAGTGAATTCATCAAAATTTTATATTTCTAGGAAGCCAGTTAAACTGTTAAAAACTGCTGCAAGCTTCCAAAGTTGGCAGAACACCAAAAACTATTGGCACTGTCACCTGAGTTAAAGTAGTCGTAGACTCACTGCATAGCCAGTAGGAGGAGCTGATGGTTGGAGACAGGATTCAGTTTCATTCAGTTAATAACTGGTAACTAGTAGTCTTTCATTGAATGACTACTATGGTTTTTTTGGGGGGTGGGGGGTTCGTGTCAACGACTCTTTAAACCGTACATATTTTGTAAGTGCATTGCCTTATCAAGCCTTGTCCTCTCCACTTTTAACAATGTCTGAAAATGTCTTGTGTACATCTTCCTAAAATAATGGCCTGTCTTTTTTTTTTTTTTTTTTTTTTTTGCCAAAAACATCTTTTGGACATAAAGAGGTGATGATTTATTTATTTTTCTTTTTTTTTTCAAAGTCACTTTTGTCAAAAAATGATTTAGACCATTATTTTAAGGAGCTAACAACATTTGCCTTTTGGAATTGAATGCAGCAGCATAAATAAATTAAATCTTTTTTATGACATTTCATGACTGATCAAGATGAGCAGCAGCATAAGCACCATTGACCCTTTAGACATGGAAGTCCAAGGAAGCATTCAGTTTGCTGTGAACTACATCCAAAAGATTGAAGAATTTCAGGTATTTGTGGTAAAGTGCAGTGGATTGGCTGTGACTGAAACCAAAAAGAATTATGACTTGTAAGTTTTCTCAGTGAAGTTCCATTTTAATGTGAGAATAAAATATGTGACAAAAATCTAAGAGCCTACTCTATCCAGCTCTTTTAGATAATCCTAACCCTTTATTTCTGCCCAAATATTTGCAGGTATGTGAAGTGCTACCTTGTTCCTGATAATACACGATTGGGCAAGAGAAAGACCACAGTTAAAAAGAAGACATTTCATCCAACATACAATGAAGTTCTTAAGGTGAGACACTTGTGCGTTTTGTTCCTACCTTTTAAGTGCTCAAAACACCATTTGTTGTGAACATTTGTTGTGTACTCTCATCACTTATATTGAATTTTTGCCTCAGGTTTTTACAGTGCATCTAGAAAGTATTCACAGGGCTTAACTTTTTCCACATATTGTTATATAACAGTCTTATACCAAATTGTATTCAATTAATGTATTTCTTAAAAAATCTACACAAAAATATTCCATTATGACAATGGGATGACAACTTATGAAAAAAAGTTTGAGATGTTTGCAAAAAAATGTTACTTATTTATTTCTAGCCTTTGCCCTAAAGCTCAAAATAAAGTTGTTTCCACCTATCATCTTTGAGATGTTTGTAGAACTTAGCTGGAGTTCACCTGTGGTAAATTCAATTGACTTGATGGACTTGATTTAGATAGGCACACATTTCAATAAAAGGTCCCACAGCTGATGGTGATTGTCATATCAGAAATAGAGGTGAACTACTTCACCTTACAGAATGATAGAAAAAGTTCTGCTGGTTTGAAGGTTTCAGTGAGTACAGAAGCCTTGATTATTCATAAATGGAACAGGTTTGGAGCCTGTGCGTGTGGTATGGCAGCATGATGATTATTTCCTCGTTTAGTAAGGAAGCTGATTTACTTGGTTGACAACAACTAATACTTGTGTTTTAGTCTTTGGTAGATGCAGCTTTTTAAATTGAATAGTCTCTTGTACAAGTTAACAAATGTGCTGGACTGCTGTGATAGGCAAAACAAACACCTGACAGCCTTTTGTGATATCATTGAGTACTCATAATTACCAGCTGTTATGTAACAATAAATGAATTGCTCAACTTTTTCCATCACACTTGACTTTGTTGTTGTTTTTTCATAGTTTAAAATTAGTCTTGAAGAGTTGAAAAAGCAGATCTTGAACGTCTCAGTGTGGCACAATGACCTTTTTGGGCGGAACGACTTCCTGGGTGATGTAGACTTGGATTTGTCTGAATGGGACATTGACAACACAGAGATAAATGAATATGCATTAAAAGCCAAGGTAACTGCTCCTGTCTTCATGTTGCAGCAATGATTACACCTAACTGACCTGAACTCCATCCTTCAGGTTCCAGCAGAAATATTTGAACAACTTCCTTCAAACCTAAAAGAAAATGGTGGAAAGATGAGAGTGGCCCTGAAATTTGTGTCACAGACAATCAAGGGTGAGAGTTCTAAACTAGCAGATATTTTCTCACTTAAAATTAAGTGAGAAAATGAGCTATTATTCCATCCATAGGTAAGGGAAATAAAAGAGGAGAGGCTGGGGAGCTGCTAATTTGGGTGAAAGACTGCAAGGATCTTTGTCCAGTCATAGGAGTCAACATCAACCCCTTGTTAAAGTGGTACGACATAAATTTCTAAACTGTTTTGCTACCTATTATGAGGATTTATTGTTTTTAATGTCTGAGTAAATCATTACATAACGATGATGGCAGACTGTAGTCATTCCTGTTTGACACACAATAAATCTAAGAAAAGTTATGATGAAAATGAAAAAGTCTATTTTAGATCTTGCTGTACTTGATGTAATCGAAAGTTATTTTTGATTCCATGTCAGTGATTTTCTGTTATTCAAATTTGAAAATGACTCATACTGCTACGGTGCTACTACAGCACTGTTCTTCCAGACACAAGTCGGAAAAACCGACAGAAGACACGGGTCGTAAAAAGAACAGCTAATCCTTTGTTCAACCACACCATGATGTATGACGGTTTCCGGTTGGAGGATCTTGGAGAGGCCTGTGCAGAGATAACAGTATGGAATCATAATCGGCTGCAAAACCACTTCATAGGTGGTGTAAGGCTTGGACCGGGGACAGGTTGTATTTTAATCCACTGTTTCTATACTTACCATTTTAACCCATCCTGATCCTTATTGGGAGATGACACATAAACCATTGCAATATATGTATATGTGTGTGTATGTGTTACATATATATATATATATATATATATTATATATATAAAATTCCCTTCTCACCCACCGCGGGTGGTTCTTATCCTCTGAGCTCGGGTCCTCTACCAGAGGCCTGGGAGCTTGAGGGTTCTGCGCAGTATCTTGGCTGTGCCAAGGACTGCACATTTCTGGACTGAGATGTCTGATGTTGTTCCTGGGATCTGTTGTAGCCACTGCTCCAGTTTGGGGGTTACTGCCCCGAGGGCCCCGATGACCACAGGCACCACTGTGGTCTTCACCTTCCAGGCCCTCTCCAGTTCCTCCTTGAGGCCCTGGTATTTCTCCAGTTTCTCGTGCTCCTTTTTCCTGATGTTGCAATCACTTGGTATTGCTACATCTACCACAACGGCTTTCCTCTGTTGTTTATCCACTACGACAATGTCTGGTTGGTTCGCCATTACCATTTTGTCTGTCTGGATCTGGAAGTCCCATAGGATCTTAGCTCTGGTGTTCTCTACCACCTTTGGGGGTGTTTCCCACTTTGATCTCGGGGTTTCCAGTCCATATTCTGCACAGATGTTTCTGTACACTATGCCTGCCACTTGGTTATGTCGCTCGATGTACGCTTTCCCTGCCAGTATCTTGCACCCTGCTGTGATGCTGGACTATCTCAGGGGCCTCCTTGCACAACCTACACCTTGGGTCTTGTCTGGTGTGGTAGATCTGGGCCTCTATTGCTCTGGTGTTCAGGGCCTGTTCCTGGGCGGCCAGGATGAGGGCCTCTGTGCTGTCCTTGAGTCCAGCTTTTTCCAGCCATTGGTAGGATTTACTGATATCAGCCACTTCGGTTATTTGCTGGTGGTACATCCCATGTAGGGGCTTGTCCTCCCATGATGGTATCTCTGGCACCTCAACCTCCGTTCCCTGTTGTCTGAGACATTCACTGAGCACATTGTCTGTTGAGGCTTTGTCCCTGATGTATTTATGGATCTTAGTTGTTTCGTCCTGGACAGTGGTTCTCACACTCACTAGTCCTCTGCCTCCTTCCTTGCGGCTCATGTACAGTCTCAGGGTGCTGGATTTGGGATGGAACCCTCCATGCATGGTTAGTAGCTTTCTAGTCTTAATATCTGTGGCTTTTATCTCCTCCTTTGGCCAGCTGATTATTCCAGCAGGGTATCTGATTACTGGCAGGGCATAGCTGTTTATCGTACGGATTTTGTTCTTGCCATTGAGCTGGCTTCTCAGGACTTGCCTTATTCGTTGGAGGTATTTAGCTGTGGCTCCTTTCCTTGTGGCCTCATCGAGGTTGCCATTTGCTTGTGGTATACCTAGGTACTTGTAACTGTCCTCTATGTCTGCTATTATTCCTTGTGGGAGTTAGACTCCTTCTGTGTGGATCACCTTCCCCCTCTTTGTGATCAGCCGACCACACTTCTCTAGTCCGAATGACATCCCAATGTCCGTGCTGTAGATCCTGGTGGTGTGGATCAGTGAGTCGATGTCTCGCTCACTCTTGGCATACAGCTTGATGTCATCCATGTAGAGGAGGTGACTGATGTTGGCCCCATTTTTGAGTCGGTATCCGTAGCCAGTCTTGTTGATAATTTGGCTGAGGGGGTTCAGGCCTATGCAGAACAGTAGCGGGGACAGAGCATCTCCTTGGTATATGCCACATTTGATGGACACTTGTGCAAGTGGTTTGCAGTTGGCTTCAAGGGTGCTTTTCCACAGCTTCGAGTTTGCAATGAAGGCTCTCAGAATCCTGTTGATGTTATACATCTCTAGGCATTCAATGATCCAAGTATGCGGCATTGAGTCATAGGCTTTCTTGTAATCGATCCAAGCCATGCACAGGTTGGTGTGTCGGGTTTTGCAGTCTCGGGCAACTATATATATATATATATATATATATATATATATATATATATATATATATATATATATATATATATGCTGACTGGATAGCTCAATACATAAGGCATCAGTTTTAAAAAAAAATAATATATATATATATATATATATATATATATATATATCTCAATGACTTCTCCGGTCAAGTCCCAATAAGCAGCAGGATCTATGCATTTTGTTTTAAACGTTAATTTAGAAATCATCTTCCCCTAACAATTTATTTACAATGGAATTTGTGCATCATCATTACCCTCACACAATTGAGCAATTTGATGTAATTCATGCATGTGGCAGTTTGAGTTCATACACATATTTGTTCAAATGCAGGCAAGTGACACAACACAAGAAAGTTGAAAAATGTTTAACTTTTGTAGCTGTCTGCTGTCATGGAAAAAGTTCACCTTTTGCTGTCTTTCTTTGCTCCCTGTGTGTCCACCCCATAACGTTCCACTGTCCACAGGAGAAAGGCTTGTAGGTCAAAATAGGTCTTTGCAGGCTTACACAATAAAAAAAAGAAAGGCAGCATGATTTTTTATTCTCTCTGTTCTGACCCTTCCTGTAAAGAGCATCAGTGTTATGGCTCCACTCCAGTTTACTCTTCAAGGGAAGACCAAGAGTCCGGTGTAGGATATGAATGATGTTATAATCTGCCTTGATGCCAGGCTAATAAGTAAACTACAATGGATCCAGTGAAAACACCAACAGAAAATGAGGATGACTGAGCATTGACCTGACTTCATCCAAAGTCAGGTCAATGCTGCCAACCCGTTGCTTCTGAGGTCCTTGACATATTTAGTCTTTATCCAGACAGGTCTTCCACAACTGTGGCATTTTCCCCAGCTTCAGGTTATTGTTGAACATGTGTACTTTAACACCAGATAGTTGTTTGCACAATTGATGACATCCAACTGTGCAAGCCTTAGCACCTTGATTTTATGTTTTTTTTTTTTTTTTGCAGCTACTTTCTAACTTCCTGAAAGGGATAGGGAGTGATATTGGAGGGAGCTATGTGAGTCTTCTGAAGCAAATAGAGTGAAGTGTCACTGTCCATATCACAAGTTGTCTGTATACAAGGGGTTTATACACAGACAGAAGATATACCAGGTTGTGATCTGAGCCCCCCAGAGGAGGAAAAGTAGATGTCTCCTTGGTGTCGGTATATAAAAAGTTCAGCATTTTATTGTGTCTGGTGTGGCAGGTCAAATATTGAGTGAATGTGGGAAGAACATGATGGCATCAGGCAGAGGAAGGGCCAGGAATGCTGTGCTTAAATTCTGCTGGTGACGGTTTGAATGACATCACAACTGTACCATTAGAGAGGCAAATAAATGGAATTTCATCACTAGCATATGTGTAAACACTCGGTATACAGCATGGCTTGATTCTGCAGAGTTTTCTTTGGTAGTTAAGTTCTGAGAGTTGCCCCATCTATCATTCTCAAACATGTCCTTACCAATGTTCTTTGAGCTCTAAGCCCTGGTCTATGGTCATAGAAAAAGACAAAAAAGAAACTGTCCATAAAAAGTCAGCGCTATTGTAAGTCTTTGCGGAGTGAAAAATCGAAAGCAGGTGTCTAAAAATATTTTTTGAAGAAAGAAGGGTCATCACTGAGCACAAACTAAGCAGGTTTCCAGCTTAAATGGTGACATTATGAGAGAAAGTGAAGTGTCTGTCTCATCTAATCACTTCTGTTTTTGTCTATTCAGGAAAGAGTTATGGAGTGGAAGTTGCTTGGATGGATTCAACAACAACTGAAGCAAACTTATGGTGCAAGATGCTACAGTCAAATGGAGAATGGGTGGAAGATATTTTGCCTTTGAGAATGTTGGTGATGGCAAAGAGCATGTCGGCCTGATACAATATAATGTGGGGGAGCAGCAGCATAACACTATTATGTATAAGTTATGTGTATATATATATGTTACCTTAGTTACAGAAATGTGAAATAGATGCCACATAATATCTAACTGGTGAATGATAGTTCCTAAGATAAAAGCGTCCAAAAAACACACAACAAAATTATGACCATTATGATACAAACACGATTTGAATATACCGATTAAATGTGTGATTTTTACTTTTCATTATCTGTGATGCAATGAAATTATTTCGTATTCTTTCATTCTGTGTCACTGATGCACTTCAGTGACACAGACTTCTTAATAAATTCATAATTATAATTTTCAGTCACTGTTTACATTCTGATTTATTATCTCTGGCAGAATTATGATGTATGTCTGACATCAACGACTAAAAACCAAATAAAATGTGACACGAAGTTCAAATGGCAAATGCTTTGAAAACCACTGGATATGGAAGTGGCACAAATTGGATTTATGTTTTGGGTTAAAAGATCATAATTGGGCCACTCAGAAAAAAGCAGGGGGAAAAAAGCTGATTTGGGTAGCATTCTCGATGCCATCTTTTCTTTTTAAAGGTTTTATTGGTTCGAGTGATCTGTATTGGAGAGTGGTCAGACAGGAAAGTGGGTAATGAGAGAGGAAAGTGGCAAAGGTCATTAGCCTGAGAACTAAGGCCTCCGTGCATGGACTGCGCTTTACCCCTGTGCCACCGCAGCACATCCCTACTGTCTTTACTATCCTTAAACAGTAAACTGTTGCCCATAAACGTAGTCCGCCACTATTCATGAAATGACGTTGACAGTCTCTAGCGGTAACAATGTATATTTTCTTAGCTTGGTGATTAGTCTATAAAAACCACATCAGAGAAAAAAACTAAACCATGATTAATAGAGGAATATAAAAATTATTTCAGTTTTATCTGCAAAACTGAGTTTCATTAAGTAACGACATGTACGTGTCACTACATGAGCTGATTATGCAGTAGTACTCTGCTTTGTGATGCAACCTAACTCTCTAAGCGGCAATTATCTTAAGAAGATTTTAACTCTGTAAGCTGACCAACAATGAGGTCAGATTATTCAATGAGATTATAAAGTGCACAGAAATAATAGGCAAGGCAGAATGTTATTAATTAGTGCTCATATAAAGTAATATTTTTGCAGTGTTGACTTGAGCAGTTGAATTTTTCTTGCTTTAAAATATGTAAGCAAATATAAATATGGTAAATATATAGTCTCTTTCTTGTGATAACAGCAGTAAAGTCACTTTCTGCTTGACATTGACTCACACTGTCAATCAATCAATCAATGAAATTTTATTTGATTAGCACATTTCAGCAGCAAGGCATTTCAAAGTGCTTTACACCATAAACACAAAAACACAAAGTCATGCATCATAGAATAAACAATACATTGTTTCATATTAAATTTCAGATACAATTCTAAACAGGTGTGTTTTTAGTTGAGATTTAAAGGAAGTCAGGGTTTCTGCTGTTTTACAGTTTTCTGGAAGTTTGTTCAAATTTTTGGTGCATAGATGCTGAAAGCTGCTTCTTGGTTCTGGTTCTGGGGATGCAGAGCAGAACCAGAACCAGAACCAGAACCTGAGAGTCTGGAAGGTTGATACAACAGCAGATCTTTGATGTATTGTGGTGCTAAACCGTTCAGTGATTTATAAACTAACAACAGTATTTTAAAGTCTATTCTTTGAGCTACAGGGAGCCAGTGGAGGGACTTTAAAACTGCTGTTATGTCTCTATCTTCCTGGTTTTAGTGAGAACAGGAGCAGCAGCTTCTGGATCAGCTGCAGCTGGAGGATTGATTTGTTGGACAGGCCTGTGAAGACGCTGTTACAATAATCAATGCGACTAAAGATAAACGCATGGATGAGTTTCTCTAGATCTGGCTGAGACATTAGTCCTCTAATCCTGGAGATGTTCTTCAGGTGATAGAAGGCCGACTTTGTAATCGTCTTTATGTGGCTCGCAAGGTTCAAGTCTGAGTCCATCACTACTCCCAGGTTTCGGGCTGATCGTTAGGTTTTAGTTGTAATAACTGAAGCTGTGCATTGACTCTAGATCTATAACTCTAGATCTGTAGCTCTAGATCTATAGCTCTCTAGATTGTCCCTCTTTAGGTCCAAAAATAATTACTTCAGTTTTGTTTCTGTTCAGCTGGAGAAAGTTTTGGCACATCCACACATTTATCTGTTCTAAGCATTTATTCAGTGATTGGATGGGGTCAAAGGTCACCTGGTGACATCATAATATAGAGCTGTGCATCATCTGCATAGTTATGGTAGCTAATATTATTTCCTGTTATAACCTGAGCTAGTGGGAGAATATAAATATTGAATAAGAGGGGTCCTGGGATTGAGCCACATGTAACCTTTGACCTTTTTGATGGGAAGTTTCCCATTGAAACAAAGAAATCCCTGTTCTTTATGTAAGATTCACTGCTTGTGTTTATTCTCATAAGTAACTGATTCAATTTTGGCTTTTCAGTTTCTCTATTTTTGTTCTCTATTTTGTAATTATATGTCTATCTTAAAGTCTGAATTGAGTCGCATACATTTTATTTAACATATATTGTAAACAACAGCTTTAGAATATTTTTGGAGATATGTTATATCCACCATTAAAGACTTAAGTAAAGATACATTTGTGACTATGTAGAGGATGTGAAGAGTCGTTATATAGTTATATACATTTTCAGTAGTGCATCAGCACTACTGAAAATGAAAATGTTCATTTTCAGTACTTTCTGTACTGAAAATTCAGCACTACTGAAGTCCTGTTTCTTCAGCTGGATATTTTTCATGGGTAGTTCCCCTATTTGCCTGTGACTACCTTCTGATGGTATTCTGATATTTTCTTCTGCAACAGCACACGTTAGTCGATGCCTAACTTGAGTCTTCAGCCATCTTTCAGTGTTTCCTCTCTTGTTTGGAAAAGGCTGTCCGTACATCCAAGTGACTCAGTGACTTATAACCATCGTTTTGTCATAAGTATTCTGAAGATGATTTGTGTGTTTCAGGATGTCTTTCTGGCCTTGTCGAATATGCAATTTCAATCAAAATTGTTGTTAAATAAATCAAAAAGAAGTGGGTGAAATCTCGTGGCTCATGTGAAAATAAGGAGTCTGGTTTATAGTTAGAAAATAACTCCACTGAACAAAAATATAAATGCCCCATGTAAAAGTTAAGACTTTTATGAACATTTGGGTTACGAAACATAAAGAAAAACTGAAAATACATTTTCAGTAATTACCGATCTCCCCTTATCGGCATTGATAACTTCGTGGAACAGCTATTTGTGGCAGATTTACAGTCCTTTGATCATGATAGGGGTCTGGTTGAGGAATATGATTCTGATCAATTTGGCTTGTTGTGCAGACCAATAGTCTCATCAGCTGTGTGTGTCGCTGGTTACACAGATTGACGTGCCTGATGTGACTGACGAGCATGAGGTTGATTTGCAGAAGTGTCAGTCTGTTGGAAACAAATTCTTAAATAGCCTTTGGGCTGATAATGGACATTACTGCAATGATACTGCTCTGGCGGACATCCCTGCATCCAACATGCCAATGGCATGCTCCTGCATAACTTGTAACATCTGAGGCTTTATGACTTGTGACAAAATTTGACATTTTGGGGTGGCCTGTTATTGCCCCCTGTCCAAAGATTGTCCAGCTGTTGCTCATTCTGTGTGATCACCTTTCTGGACATGCCCCATCCATGCACTTAGTAATGCTCACTGACAGCAAGTTGGATTAAAAATTATACAGAAACCAAGAGAAGTATTATGTTTGTACAATGTCAGCAAATCCTCATTTACAGTTGCTAACTCCACTTGGCAACAATATTTGACATGGGACATTTTTGTTCAGTATATATAAACCATAGTTATTTTTGGAAGCTGCATATTTGTATCAGCTTCCAAAATTAACCAGGCCTACATTATGTTTTTGAGCAACTTCATATGTTTGTGCCCCTCTGCTGTTGTGCTTGAATGGGTGAGGTAGTCAGCAATCAGGATATTTTGTCAATTGGTCCCTGCCTTGAATGCTGTTTCAAGACAGGTTCTGAGGTTGTATCTAAAGGAGAGTTCAACAAAATGCTACTGGTCAGTTCACTAGTTTCACATGGATTCTCAGAGAACTGCAACATCCAATAGATTTACAGAAAAGGAAATTAATTATGCTGTCTTCTTATTTTTTATGGAGTCTGTCTTGGTCGTTCAATGGATTGCAGATTTGGGTCCCTTTACATGGAAGGAAAAAAGCCTTCCATTGTCCTTGTCCACTTCACAGTTTGAATTTAAGGTCTTTCTTGAGCCACAGTGAAATGTGGCTGCAGAAGCTGGGATACCTTGTATAGAGTGCTAGAGATCCTCCTAAAAATGATGTGGCTTCTTTTAACAAGATATAAAGTTTATGTGACTTCTGCAATTTTAGCAGCAGATGGCAGGCTCAGACAGGTAATTGTTAGAAGAAAGAGAGCAAGCTAGAGAGAGAGAGTGAGAGTGAGGAAAAAAAAGAGAGAGAGAGCCTTTAGAATTTGAGGCAAATGGAACTAAATAGAGCACCATCCCCATTTGGAGCTGTAATAGTCTTGACATTTGTCTGCCTGAGAAGAGCTTCAGTATATTGTCCTTTGGATCCAGCCTTCCTCTATCGCAGTTGACAATGCTGAAACCCACAGACTCCCTGGAGCTCATATATTACCTAAACTGTTTATACAGGGAACCCAGGACAGTTGTACTCCACAAGGGATCCACCGGCCTTGGCTTCAACATAGTGGGGGGAGAAGATGGTGAAGGCATCTTTGTCTCCTTCATTTTATTAGGTGGGCCAGCGGACCTTAGTGGAGAGTTGAGGCGGGGTGATGAAATCCTATCTGTAAGTACTGAAAATATACTACGTCGAGTTGTCAAAAAGGAACCGTAACATCGGGGACTGCCTGTTTTAGACTTTAGGTGATGTTTTGCTCCATTCACTGCCTTTGCTCAGAATAAAGTGATAAACACAGAGCTAACAGATATAAAAATGAGCTCTTCTGTTGCTTGCTAAATGCTACATAAAAAGCTTTAAAGAATGGCTATTATCGTGTTTTCAAGTGCATTTACCCAAGACTGTATTGTTTGAACAAAACAGTTTTAACCCAATACCATTTAGGTTACAACTGTATTGTAGATCCCTTTCAGACAAGCCAATGAATTAACAAATCAATCTTTTTGTAATTCTTGATGCACCATAATACTTTGTATTATCAAAGAAGCTCAGTTTGCTCCATTAGAACATTTTCAGTTATCAATCACAATTTTCGATGAGAAATGCTCTACACAATTTAACTATTGTAGAATTGACACAACCCTTCAAAGTCTATAATTCAGATATTTATTATTAATTAGATTATAATTATAATAAAATTTTTATTATTATTACTAATAATATTAATATTATTAATATTAATAACAATATTAGTAATTTTATTGTTATTATTAATAGTGTTCTTATATTATTATTATTATTATTATTATTATTATTATTATTATTATTATTATTATTATTCATCCATTTGCTGTTCACCCTTATCCCTAATGGGGTGGGAGGTGCTGGTGCCTATCTCCAGTTACATTCCAGGTGAGAGGCTGGGTACACCCTGGACTGGTCGCCAGCCTGTCGCAGTATTATTATTATTATTATTATTATCATTATTATTATTATTACATCTTCAACTCGTTAGTTTAAGGTCTTTCTTAAAAAGTCTACTTGCTTTTTTTTTATTGCCTGCCAGTACATCTTGGCTAAAACACATGTACATCAAGAGTTGTAGCAAACATCTGGAATATATTGTGGACATTTGACACTTTTGCTGTTAAATAGAATATTGATTCATATTTAATGAAATGCTTTCTAAACCATTCCGGCATTGTTTAGATGTATTTTGAACTGAAATATATAAATAGAAGAATATAAATAGATTAGTGGACAGAAGAAGCAAGATCCAAACAAAACTATCATTTTGATGTTCTTCATAATTTTGCAGATTCCTCAGTCAGAGTGACACTGCATGCGACTAAATTTTTCTCCAGTTACCATCAAGAGATGATAATTGGAAGATGAAATTAGACAATGTTCTTGCAATGACCTGATTTTCTGATCTAATAATAACTTTTCTCACTTGACCTCACCTAAATGTCTTTGTACACTATTTTCATACTTTTAAACAATGTTGTGTCTTTTTTGATGCTACCGTTTTAAACTGATCATGGCCATGAATTTCTGTTTATGTAAACTTCAGTATTAGAAAAACAGAAATATTTTTTTCATCACATTTTTATTTAATGTTCTTAAATAAAATTATTGTCATGATATGCTCATTTCTTTCTCTCACTATTCTATCCACCACACTGAAGCTGAAATGCATCTTATGGCTGTGTATGCTATATAAAGTGTACTTATAAACATGTTTTTGGTTACATCTTGTGAATTGATGCTTTATTAAAACAGGTTAATGGCATTGACCTTCGTGGAGCCACACATGAACAGGCAGCAGCTGCACTGAAGGGAGCCGGGCAAGTGGTCACCATTGTTGCTCAGTACAAACCAGAAGGTTCGTCAGGAAAATTGAATTATTCTGGAAGTCCATAAAGCCATAGAGTTAATGTCAAAAAACAGCACTAAGGCACCCATGGGTGCAATGTTACACCATTGCACCCATGGGTGCCTAGATGCAACCATCATGGGCTCAAGCCCCAGCAAAGATGGCCTTTGCTGAATGTTTTCCTCTTCTTTCATAACCTACTTTCCTATCTAACAACTGTTAAATAAAGGCCACTCGAGCAAATAGCACTTTTGTTTTTCTTTTTAAAAACAACCGGCATTTATACCATGTATTTATTTTGTTATGAATGTCTCATTAGTGGTTAAAGAAAAGTGACTAATCGACTTAGTACTTATATGGTAATGTGCTTCATTGTTGTAGCACATTCAAACCTAAGGATGACTCTCCAAGATGCCAGCAGATGAAATGCAAAGTAAATCTGAGCTGATGTACAGCACACTTTTACTATGGATGTCCATTACTCATACTGTTATGTTTATCACCTAAACATTCTTACACACTGGGAAGGAAGAGAGAGAGAATTGAGGATTTGATTTTACACTCATAACCCTCCTTCAGTACTGCCATTTATTACAATTCAGGCGTTCCCTATGTTACAAATCACTTAACATCTGTTGTCTACAGGGGGAGGGGCAAACGGAAACCCAGCTCTCAAACATAGTCACAAACCGAAATCTAAAACAATGATGTTATCCTTAAATGCATTTGTTGTCTTCAAGCACTTCTCGTAGTTCTCTGTCTGGGTCATGAACTTTATTTCTTAGTCTTTGATGTCCTCTCCTGCTAGGTGTCAGCTCTTGGCTCCAGGCCATCTGTCCCCAATCTGTCACGCTTCCTGGTACAAAGATCTTACACAAAGCACAACTTCTAGAACATATAAACAATCTACCAGTTCATAAGGATAATGATAGGTTTAAATTAATAACTTGTATAAAAACTAATCACATAGTGTACATTTTTATTTTTTTCTCTTCTGGCTTGATATATGGTTGATAAATAAACACATTTTACATTTGAGAATTAGAATAATTTTACAATCATAACACCAGATTTTTGTTAACTCTAGAATTCTGCTTCCGAGCATCATGACTAAACTTCTACCAGGACTAAAAAACTATTTAATGCAGACCCAATATAATTACAGTGAAAAATTTAGCAAAGTATGCCACAAATTTAAAACATTTTTTACGTTCTTCTGTTTCATGTCTGAAAATATTGCCATGAAGAATATGGACGTTTTGAAGCAAAAATCAATGACCTTCGAGAACACATGATGAACCACAGTTCAAGCTCTGGGTCAGAGTATCTGCGAACCAATCAGAAGAAATCACTCTATGTCAGGTTAGTCCCATTTCATATAACCCTAAGAAACAGTTTTTTAAAACAAATTCAGAGTGATCTTGCAGCAGAAAATGTTGGGGATTCAAATTCAAGTCTGGGTTTTTGCTGGGTACCATATGATTGTGGTGAAGCACTCTTACCCAAAGACTGAAGGAGGTAGGCACCAGCCCTGTAAGGGCTTTGTCCACAGCTGGACAAATTGATGGAAGAAAAATTCAGAACATTGACAAACTTATAAAGTCTGTTATTTCAGGGACCAATTGCTGCATCCAGGTTACTAAGGAAATCACTTTTATCTCTTTACAAATGTGTAATGTTGTCATTTGTGTACCGATGTATGCATTGATATTTTAAAGTAGATTTACATATCACAGAATGTTGATTTGAGATTGCACCTCTTTCTTTCATCTGAGAAAGCATCTCATATCTTAATTGTAAGCTCAAAAGCAGAAATTGCATAACTGAATAATTATATCCTAAATCTAACAATGTCTGGTTGTCTTCCTATATGTGTAGGACACTGTTTGACTATGAGAAGTCAAAGGACAGTGGACTACCAAGCCAGGGGCTGAGTTTCAAGTATGGTGATATCCTTCATGTCACCAATGCATCAGATGATGAGTGGTGGCAAGCCTGCCGTGTCACCAGTCATGGAGACAGCAAGGAGATAGGAGTAATTCCCAGCAAGAAAAGGTAATACCTGTAAACAGTTCTGCATAATGCCGAGGCAGCTAACACAGATGCTTTTCATTTATTTTTCAGATTTTCAGAGTTACAGTTGAAACTATATGTTATGGCTACTCTTACATAATAATAATAAGGTCCAAAAATCAAAAATGCCAGAACAGTTTTTCAGGAAGAGCTTGTCGACTCACTCAAAACACAAAGCACCCGCAGAGACTTTTCTGGTTTCAAAAAGAGTATTTTCTTTACTTACAAAAATAACAGAAATATTCTCCGAGTTGACTTCATATAAAAAATTAAATAAAAACATTAATTTTGTGGTAGACAAACTGTTTCACTCTTCACTCCTTCACCGAACAATCAGATCAATTACACAGAAGAAGGCTGACTGACAAGGATAAGAGTCTAAGCAAAACAGACAAATAAATAAATAAATACTAGATCTACCATTTTCATAATCTTGGATCTGTAACATCTTTTTTCTCACAGTTTTCAATCTGTAATGTTGGTTAGTAAGAAAATATTATATACACCTGAGTCAATATGGTTGTCATTGATAAGAACACCAAATTTAACATGGATAGTCATATCCATTAAATGGATCCAAGAAAGTTCAACAAAAGGACTGTATTAGAATGTTCACAAATCAAATAGTAGTTTCACAAATCTTAAATGAGGTTTAAATATTCAGTTTTCAGAGTATAATAATCTAATCCATGTTCAAAGAGTATGAGCCTTGAAGCTTTTAAACTATGACTATTGAAGACTCTCAAGGTACGGAAAAATTAAGTAAAATCACTTTTTAACTATTTGTCAAATATTACAGATATTATCCAAATTTCCATTAAAGAAGAAAGCACAATTTGCAGGTGACTAGATATTTTAGTTGCTAGACTATCCAAGACTAGAGCCAGCACATCCAATGCTAATGCTAGCTTACCCAGGCTAATCGCCTGCAGAAGAAGAAGAACATCTTGGGCTTCTATTTGGAGGGGTAAGTCACCAGCCTCTTCAAGTTAACACAAGGGAATTGCCTCCTTGTCATTTGCTATGTTGGTTTCTCAGTTACCAGAGCCAACCTATGATTAATTATATTACATTAATTACTTAAATTATTTTGCTTTGGTAAATTACTTGGTTCATTTGCAGAGTGGAACGTAAGGAGCGGGCACGTCTAAAAACTGTGAAATTTAATACCAGTGCAGGACTGTGTGATTCAAAAGTGGTAAGTTCTTTTATTAAGATCTTATTCTTTTCCATACGAATCACACCCTTCATTAGCATTCGAAGTTGTCTTTTTGGCAGAACTCATCTTGAAGTTTGTTTACATGGCTTCTATAAATTACTCTTAGTGATTTATTGTTTAGTATTTAATAACAATGTGATGAATTTAGTTATTTCTCTGTATTTGTAGCATTTACTGTATTGTTTTGTATTTGTTTTACAATTCTAGTAGTTCAATCACATCGTATTATCACACTGAAGTGTCATCCACTTCAATGTGATATAAAAATAACAGCATTTTGTGCTGATTCCTATATTATATAATCAAACAATTACACTAATTAACCATCCGATAAGTTGAAAAATAAATGCCAATAAGCCAACAAACAAAAGCCCCACAGAATGCACGAAACCAAACCAGTTGAACAACACCCACTAAAAGAGCTTTTAGTTCCAATCAAAACCACAATCAGTTATTAAGGTATTTTAGGTTCAAAGTTAATACTAAATATCAATTTAACAGAAACCACATGGAAGCATATTGATTTCTCTTAAGACAGTGGTGTAGAGAGCTGAATAAGAAGGATGGTGACTAAATAAACTCAGTTTTTGATGACACATGAAACTGACGATTTGAACATGATGCAACAAATCTGGAAAATATATTTTTTTCCCTGTATTGTTGACATTGCAATGAGTCAGCCATCCAGTAGTCATCTGTTTTCTCAGGCAGACTATTCCTTCTTAAGTTAAGGCCTTAAGCCTTGGTACTGACATTTCCTTTCTGTCTTTATTAACTCCTGTTGGTAACTTTGACATTAAAATCAGTTGGTACTTCTATAGTACCAGCTTCAAACATGTGCATCAATGAAATTGCAGAATGACTATCACTAAGTTAACTAAAACGTCCTAAATCAAATGTTTCCTGATGAATTGGTTAAATGTGGACATCGATATTCAACTCTACCATTCAGTAGTGTGGAAATATCTGAATAGCTTATGAATATCCTGGGTAAAATTTTGTAATAGGTGTGTTTATAATATGTTTACAAATTCTATTGTGTAGGTTCAGTTTGTTCACTTTCACATTTACTAACTTGCAGACAGTAAATGTGTGCAGACTTGAGTTTTTCTTTCTAAATTGCAAACCAGGGCAAAGAGAGCTCTTCTCCTAAAATAGCTCTGCAGAGAAAATTGTGTCTCCCTGTACTGACACACATTACACAGTTTTAAGAAGACCTTTCTTTTTTTCCAATGATGTATTTATAATTAACTGTCATACAGACATACGCCCTATCACATAGTTTTATATTTTTTGTGTGTGTGTCAACTGTGGTGTGTGTGTATGTGTGGGGGCATGATCAGTCACTTTTTTTGCATGATAAGGATACATTGTGTTAAGGCTGTATTGATTCCTCAAGTGACTGGAGAGCCTCGGTTATTAAAATTACTCGAGGAAAATTTATCTGCCGAGAGAGAGACTGAGAGAGAGAGAAAAGCCCTACATTGTTGTGTTGCCCAACCAACAATGTTGGGCAACAACAATGCCCAAAATTGTTTATTCCATGTTTAATTGGCTCTGGCTTACCCAGAGGTAATGACCTCTGTTCACTCGTGTTGCTCCTGATTGGCTGCCAAGACCTTGGTTCAAACTACTACACTAAGATGAAGGTTTCGCTCCCAGGATTTACAGCACAGATAAACTCGATGTTTTTTAAACACTTGTGAAAAAACCCTAATTTCAGGACCTCTGAATATGCCTTAGGCTTGAAGTGTGGTCCCGCTGTAGTTGGACCACAGTCTGTGGTCCCCATTTTTCAATAGGGAAGTCTGCTAATCCAGGGCACTTGGCCCCGATGTCCACACAAGATTGCAGAGTTGTACTTTTCCAAGTCTAACGCCATCAGTTCCGATATTGCAGACTTCCTAAACAATTTTGACATACTTTTTATGGATGCTTAGGGAGACTTGGACTCTGATTTTACTCTTAAAGGATTCCCAGCTGCATTCTGTTCATTTTCTTGTGGTAAAACTTGTGAACCAGATAGATTCAGATCCGAAATCTATAAAAATTATTTGGATGTGATTGTCCCTCTCCTCTTTCATTGAAAGAGGGAATTTTTCCTCAGACTTTTTATGATGCCAACATCTTCCTTCTCCTGAAAAAAAAACAGGCATTGCTTCAAAATTGCAGCATACCATCCTTTAAGCTTTCTAACCAGTTACAATTTTTTTTCTTACCAAAGTATTAGCTAATCATCCAAACAAACACTTAGTCCATTGTGATCAAACAGGCCTCTTATCAGTTTGACCAGTTTGAACTGCATCTTGTTTTCAAACAGATGCTGACTCCTAAACATTATGTGCCAGACCAACCTTCCTGGCTATGCAGTCATCTCATAAGATGCTCAGCAGGTATTCAACCAAATTGAGTGGGAATATTTATTCACGTTTCTCAAAAAACTCAATATTTTCTCATGACATTTGTTCATCATGACCAATTCCTCCTGCAGCAAAATAGCTCCAAAACATGATGTTGGAACCCCCATACTTCACAGTTGGGATGGTGTTCCCAGGCATACAGGCACCCCCCCGTTTTCCTCCAATTATGAGCTCTTCTCTTCTCCAACATCATAAGACTGTGAGCAGTAAGCTTCTTCTGCAACGATGGCTCATATTCCTTTTTGCTGTTTTCTATTATTAATTTAATAACTTATCTCCTTGAGCTTCAATATGTTCTAAAATTGGCTGGAGTTTCAGAACTAATAAAAGCAATGTTTTTGTGGCCCTCCTGTCATTCTATATCATGCAGTTGTGGAACATCAAGAAGTACCTTGAGTAACAATGTAATCAAGTAATTGGAAAACGCAAAGTTGCATTACCTTTTCCAGCTGTATATGGAGCTTTTTTCTGTAAGTATGTAAAAGCAATAATACCAGCATAGCCTTTGCATAGTCTCACTTTTCTTTATACATAAAGACCAGCATAAAGACTGATTTATACAGTTTATACTGGTCTTTATGACCAGTATAAAAAACTGGTCATAGTTTATTTTTATAATATGTCCCTTTAAAAAAATTGTATGTCCCTTTAAATGTTTTGGAGCAAATGAAAATGTTAAAACCTTTAAAATGTATAAAGTGCTCTAAAACAGTTACATCTTTCTTTTGTTTATGCCTGTTCATGAAGATCAAGTAAAAACAATTTTAGGGAAATTGAATAATAACAAAACAAAAGGTACAAAATAGTTTTAAAATCTCTTGAATCTTTAAATAAAAGTGCCTTAAAAAGTTATTACAAAAGATAAAGATAAATTTATTGTCATATTCTTTCTATATATCCCTTTTTTAAACTTTGAAAATCTGATATTTCATGTATCGGTTTTATTTTTATTTTATGAAGTTCTTCTACATTGCTGTTCAACCTTTAAGTTTATGCAAAATTGTTCAATCGGATCTCATTGATGCCCACACATGATAAAAATTGAATAGTTTTATTCGCAGAGAACAGTTCCCCTGCCATGCCCTAGTCAAACTATTTCAATAGAGCATTGTGCAAAGTGTTTGGACTCCAGACCTGGACACTTTGTCACAGTTGATGTTATCAGGAATTTTGTTTTCTACCAGAACATCCTGGCGGAGAACATCCTGGTGGACATTGTCCAATCATTACTATAGGGCCTTAAGCCTAGTCACTGTGGTTATGCAGCAGGACAATGACCCAAAGCATAGTTGGATAACTCAAATATATATCAAAACAAAGTTTTGGAGTGGCCTAAACAAAGGCCTTGAATCCAATTCAAATACTTTAAACCTTAAGAATGGCATATGATATTAAACATGCTGTTAATGCCTGGAAACCCTCCAAGGTAAATTAAGAGTTCTGCAAAGGAGAGTGGGCCAAAGTTTATGTTGTGATGTTAAAGACTTGTTTCCAGACATTGCAATCTCTGGATGTAAGTTGTTACTGCTAAAGGATCTTATTTCCAGAAGACCATGTCAATTTGAATAGCTGTTTTCAATTAATGAATGAAATCTTTATTTCAAAATTGATCTTTGTAATTTACTCAGCTTAACTTTATCCAACATCAAAATTAGTATCATGATCTGATACATCCATGTAAGTGCTGCAAAAAAGCAAAAACTGAAGACATCTGTAAAGAGGCAAGTATTTCACTTTACAATTTTCGCTGCTTAGTAATTGCTGTCATGGTGTATCATTGTTGATGTATTGTCTAATAATTACCAACACTCTCCCCTTTATGTTTGGTACAAAAAATGATTAAGATTCATATAAATTATTACCAATGCCCTGATGAATAGTAGTATTGTTTGTTGTTACTGTAATTAACAATAATCAAATAAAAAAGTTACATTAAAATGTCTTGGGCTTTATCTGATGCAGAGGTTAGAGTGTACAGTGATCTGTATACAGAGGCTACAGACTTTGATGCAGCCATCCCAAATTTAGACTGCCATATTCTTTTTGCTGCAGGTCTTTTCCCCATTCTCTCTGAACTTTCCTTGTCAGATTACTATCAAATAAAGGACAACAGTGGCATAAAAAATCTTTAAAAATATAATGAGAAATTAAAATTGTGTCTTTGTTCAACTTGATTTGGTTGACATTAACGTTAGGTATCCATGAACCATTTGAATACAATTCACATTTTTTTTGTAGGTATTCATCTTAAGAGCATAGATTCAGCTTCACTTTGTTTTAAATTGTTTTCTTGATGTCCCACTTTTTGCAAACATCTGCTCTGTCTGCATGAAGCTGACAGTTATGCATGCCACACATTTTTCTCCTTTCAGTCATTCACTGAAAAGCAAAAGAATAATTTCAGCTTTACACGAAAGTTTTACAAGAACAAAGTTGCTGACCAGGATGGCAATGATTCACAGCGTAAGTAATCTCAGCACAAGTTCAGTGTAAGTCAAATGGAGGACCATATTAGAGTGACAAAGTTTCTTTAACTTTTGATCTTGTTTTGATTTTTGTTAGTCTGTTTTCCATGACTCCTTCATGAGGCTTATCAGTCAACAGGAATAAGATTATCATAACACTTTTTTATGTTATTTGTCTTTGTATTTGTTTTTGTTTGTTTTGGTTGCTCCTGCTGGCTAGATAATTCTGTAAAGCTAAACTTGTGGGTGAAACTGCCTCCAACCTTTTGAATGTGCAGCTGTTCCCTTTCCTTTTTATCTTCTGCAACGGATCTCTTTGGATGATCAACAGGACATCGTGGGAACAGGTGATGATGGGTATGGGACAAGAACATTGAGTAAGTTGGTTTAGAAAGGATTTCTCACCACTATTCAACACGGCCACTTCAAAGTTACTCACTGTACATCAGTGGTGCCCAAAGTCGGTCCTGGATGGTCGGCATCCTGCATGTTTTAGTTCTCTCCCTGGTGGTAGTAACAACCTTTTCATCATGTCAAGCTTCTTCTTAGACTATCTAATGAATCTAAGGATCATTGGATCCAGGTGCATTAAACCAGGGAAAAACCTAAAACATACAGGCCCTGAAGGACTGACTTTGAGCACCACTGCTGTACGTAAACATTTTTGTCTCAGCATGTCTCTCCTTTCTGTATTCCTGCATGCTCTAGCTGTTCATTTTTTTACTATTTTCTTATGTTGGGCTGTCTGTCAAAGTGCAATTCTCATCTAAAGTTTGGAGTGTGTGAGACCTTTTTCTGTTCTTTTTTTTTTACCATAATTTTTACCCAAAAGAGTTGATAAAGTGATATTTTTTGGTCTCATCTTTGTTTATTGGTTTGTTAGGTAGCATTTCTAAAAGGTTAAAAGAGATTAAAGATATTTTCCATAGAAAACACTGCCAAGCAGGCAGAATTTCTTTTTTTTTTTCTTTCAGTAATTCATGAAAAGAATGTTATCACATAAAATTACATGAATTGTTTTTAAGAAGTAACATCCTTCTTCTACCGCTTATCCGGAGTCAGATCATGGGCTAGCTACCTAAATAGGAAGGCCCAGATTTCCTTCTTCTCAACCTCTTGGGCCAGCTCCTCTGGGGGAATCCTAAGCCTTCCCAGGACAGCCGAGAAAGTGTGTCCTGGGTCTTGTCCTGGGCTTTGTTCAGGTGGGACGTGCCTGTAACAGTTCACCAGAAAGGCATCCAGGAGGCATCCTAATCAGATGCCCGAGCCACCTCAAGTGGCTCAGAAGTAACATAAGATGTTTTACTTAGTGAAGATGGTGTGAAGATGGTGAAAGACCAGGGGTCTTTTAATCCAGGCCTAGACAGCCATTGTCCCCAGATCTTTTGATGTGTCCCAAGTCCAATACACCTGAATAAAATGGGTGAATTACTTCCTCATTATGCAGCCTGTCTTTCTGTATGAAAGTGTACATATAAGACCCTAAATAAGATGATGTTGAAGCATAAAAATATTGCCTGTGTATTTTTTTCTTGAAATTTGTGTATATATCCTTGGTACGGAGACCCCCAGAAACTTGTTTGTAGACCGGTGAAGACACTGTTGTACTAATCAATGCAACTAATGATAAATGCATGGATGAGTTTATTTAGAAACTCATCGCTCTTCATTTGACAGAAGGCTGGCTTTGTAATTCTCTTTACTTTGCATCTTACGGTTCAGGTTAAGGTTCTGAGTCCATCAAAACATCCAGAAACTATATCTTGTTTTCAGGGTATCAGTTTAAATCAGATACCCTAAAATTTGTAAAGTTTGAATTTCTGATTGTATTGAAGTTTTTGACATATTTCAAAGCCTCAATGTGGATTTTTATCCTCTTAAAAGCTTGCCTAACAACCAGGAGCAAATATTTCAGCTTAAATCTGTTTTTTCAAATGACATGACTCTTACTTCATTAAAATTGTTCAATTGTGGGACAAAGCTCTAATATTTTTCTCTTTTTATCTCAGCAGGAAGTCAAGATGATGTAAGACTCTCCTATGAATACGTGCTACGCCAAGAAAGTAAGTGGATTGTATGAAAAAGGATAAAATAATAAATACTCAATAGGAAATTTCCCTAACAGAATCTTAATATAGTTTTGATGTTGAATTATGGTCATTGTAACAGACCTAAAACAAGAGAAGTTTGGAAAAACAGTGAGACAGTGAGGAAAAACAGGTGAATGTGTCTTTTTATTTGATTTCTGTAAACTTGTTTGAGCTATAAATAAATGAAGATCACCCAATTATAGCATGGTGGAAGTCAGAGGTATGAAGCAGATTGAATTAGGCTCTCCAAAGACCACTCATTTATTGGCTGATATTACAGAGGAGTCTTAATCCTGTGTGAGAAGCCTTACAAATCATGTCAAATGTATATAACTATTAAAGAATCTCCCTATTCACTTGGGGTGAAAACACCTTCACTGTTGTTTTTACTTTGTGCCTGCTATTTTGTGTCTGGTAAAAAACATATTTTATCTACATAAATAACTCCAAGTTATTGACGTAGAAATTGCTTTAAATGTACAGTAAATACACTTACATCAAGGTTGAGCTGATAAATGGAAAAAGACTTCTTTTTGCCGTAGTCAACATTGGCAATTTTTCTGACAACCCATTACAATTATAACAACATTGAAAAATAAACACATAAAATGGCAAATGGGCAGAGATTTTAAGAAAGGTTAATGACAGTGCCAAAATTCTTTGTATTCCTATTCAGTTGATTATGCTAGACCTGTCATCATTCTTGGACCCATGAAGGACAAAATCAATGAAGATCTAATTGTGGAGTTTCCGGACAAGTTTGGCTCTTGTGTCCCACGTAAGTTCCCAACATATAAATGTAGTTTTTGCATACCAGTGAACACACAGACAATAACTGGGCATTAGGCACTTGGGTGTTTCCATTATGTAGTTACTATTTGTCTTAAATTATTTCAGCCAGAGAGGCTTTTGGGTCAATGGATGGAAATAGTCATGCAGTACAGTCTTGCATAATAGACCCCAAACTCCTCAGTGAAGAGGCTGGTATCATTAGCTGGTTTTTAATCTGAAAGAGGCTATTCTTCTCAGGCTTTATGGCAACCATAACTATTTTGGAGATTAACTATGTTGGATTTAAAGTCCAATAAATTCTGGGTTAGTGAGGTTTTACAACAATGTAAAAAGTCTCAACCTAAGAGCAGTGAGATATCTTGGTTATAGTTTTGATGCAAAAGGTAATAAAGACAGCTTCATAATTTTTTTAACAATAAAGGGCAGATGGTGACCTTCCCAACTATACATTTTCTTTGGCAGGAACACTTGTCATAAGCCAATTAACCATAACGTTTTCTAAAAGTTAATTTGTAATACTCCTTCCATTAGTACCCTTTCATTAAATGTGTTGTTGATGACATTTCCAGAGTATGGTGAAAATGGCTAGGTGGATGGAGGTTCTTTTAAAAATAAAGATCTTGTCAACTTGGGATTATACATATATATATATATATATGTGTGTGTGTGTGTGTGTGTGTGTGTATGTATAAATATATATATATAAATATATATATACTATAGAATGCTACTTACATGCAAAGACTGGGGAAGGAATGGTTAGTTTGACATCCCCAGTCAACACTAAACACTAAACAACTATTGTTCCAAGCTTGAGATTGTCACGACTTGAGATTGATGAGGTACAACACAAATGCTACTGCAAACAGGAGGAACCTGATGTCAGAACTGTGGGGACTTAAAGACAAGTCCCCACCCAGAGAGGTGGCTGAACGAGACAGCTGCTGACCATTCACAACCCGAATGACATCCCGAATGAGTGAAGTAAAGCATCATTGAAAATGTGAATGCGATCCCTTGAGAACAATCCCTACCAACCCCATGAGCTGATCTACAACTCAGCATCAGTGGAGCAACCATGAGACCCAATATGGTCTCATGGTTAGAGGCTAAAATCAAGGTAACGAGGAGGGAAGTGAGCCAAGCAATAACCTGCCTCTCCACAACTTGGAAGCTCATGTCAGGCATCATAGCGGCCAAGATAAGCAAACACATGGATAAACACATGAGCACGGCACAGAAGGGTATAGGTGTAAATAGTAGAGGAGCCAAACACCAACTCCTCGTAGACCACGCAGTTGCCAGAGACTGCAAAACCCGACACACCAACCTGTGCATGGCTTGGATTGATTACAAGAAAGCCTATGACTCAATGCCGCATACTTGGATCATTGAATGCTTAGAGATGTACAATATCAACATGACTCTGAGAGTCTTCATTGCAAACTCGATGAGGCTGTGGAAAACCACCCTTGAAGCCAACTGCAAACCACTTGCACAAGTGTCCATCAAATGTGGCATATACCAAGGAGATGCTCTGTCCCCTCTACTGTTCGCATAGGCCTGAACCCCCTCAGCCAAATTATCAACAAGACTGGTTACGGATACCGACTCAAAAATGGGACTAACATCAGTCACTTTCTCTACATGGATAACATCAAGCTGTACGCCAAGAGTGAGCAAGACATCGACTCACTGATCCACACCACCAGGATCTACAGCACGGACATTGGGATGTCATTCGGACTAGAGAAATGTGGTCGGCTGGTCACAAAGAGGGGAAGGTCATCCGCACAGAAGGAGTCTCACTCCCAGAAGGAACAATAGTAGACATAGAGGACAGTTACAAGTACCTAGGTAATGGCAAATGGCAACCTCGATGAGGTAACAAGGAAAGGAGCCACAGCAAAATACCTCCAACGAATAAGGCAAGTCCTGAGAAGCCAGCTCAATGGCAAGAACAAAATCTGTGTGATAAACAGCTATGCCCTGCCAGTAATCAGATACCCTGCTGGAATAATTAGCTGGCCAAAGGAGGATTTAAAAGCCACAGATATTAAGACCAGAAAACTACTAACCATGCATGGAGGGTTCCATCCCAAATCCAGCACCCTGAGACTGTACATGAGCCGCAAGGAAGGAGGCAGAGGACTAGTGAGTGTGAGAACCACTGTCCAGGACAAAAGATCTAAGATCCTGTGGAAAATATAAGTTTGGTTAGCATAACTTTAGAGACAGTCAACCTTTAGGCATATGAAATATTAGATGTAGCATGAACATTTGGAGTAGACTTTATGTTAAGACAAACTTGATAAAAAAATCCAAACTAAAACAACGGTTGACTCTCTGAACTCACATAAATTACTAAAGAGGGCCATTGCGTCTAGCTGCAGGTCATAAATTTTCTTCTTAAATGTAAAAAGGACTCGGCTGGTACGAGCAGGTCTCAAGCAGGGTAATAAAATTAACATTAAAACAGCCCTGCATGGGAGGACACACCTTCTAATGCATATATTTAAATTAAGGGAATAAACATTCTTATAAAAAGGTTTGTTTTACAGCAGAAGATCAAATTGCTTTGTGCCCGACTAAGCAATTCCCAGAAATGGATTTTTGTCATTTCTTTTCAACTCGTTGCAGGTAATTCTATATTTTGTCATTTATCGGACTTCTTGATGATCTGGGTGTAATGCTAATGTAACATTCTGTATGCATAGAATTCTCTGGATAAAGCTCTAGATATATCTGAAGACTGATGTAATATGGTTGTTTCTCTATTATTCCCTCTGCACCTGCGAGTGACATGATTTGATTTAGCTTGCGGACCCACATGCAGAAACCACACACTGGATGGGAAAGGTAAGTAATTTATTACAACTCAAATGAATTATTTTTGGTCTGCCAGACTTTGGCGGGGAGGGGAAAGCGAGGGTCGCTCGACCAGGTTGGCCTGAAACGAGAGCTAGGTTATAAAGAGTTCAGAGTGAGTGTCTTGGAGGGAGATCAAGTGCTGGTTTACTTCAGTGGGGGTCTTCCTAGGCGCAGGGGGTGAGGTGCTGAGATCCAGCGTTAAGGGGTGCAATGGTGCCGGAGGAGAATGCGAGGAGGGAGTACGGCTAGCAGGTGCGAGGTGGAGACGGCGGAATCGGCGGAGCAGGCAGGCAGGTATTCACAGGTGGGTCCTCGAAGCGCGAAGACAAGGAGTCCTAAAGGAAAACAAAACACAGAGACCAGGTTAACTTTGAGTAGCGCAAAAAGGTTCCAGAAACAAGTTCACAACAAGTGGGGCCAGAGAGACTACCGAAATGCGTAACCATCTAGCGATGACTGGAGGATTCTGCCGCTCCTATATTCCAGCACGCTGATGAGGCAGATCAGCTTCACCTGCGCCGGCTCCACAGACTCCTCACGAAGATCCTCGCTGCAGGAAGATGTCACACTCGCACTCACTCTCATGCACACGCTCTCACACTAGGATTCCTGACAATACCGCCCCCCTTAAAGACCGCCACCCGTCGGTCAGGAAGAAAATGAGCCACGGGAGGCCTCGAAGTCCCTAATAAGATCGGGGTTCAGAATAAAGGATCGAGGAACCCAAGATCGCTCCTCTGGCCCATAACCTTGCCAGTCAACCAGATACTGGAAGCCCCGGCCACGCCGGCGAACGTCCAAGATAGCCGAAACATCGTACGCCGGATGACCATCAATATCCCGGGCGGGCGGCGGGGGCTTGGAAGGAGGGCAAAGAACGGACTGGCTTGATGAGAGAAAAGTGGAAAACAGGATGGATCTTCAACCCCATGGGAAGCCGGAAACAAATGGCAGAGGGGCTGATAACAGAAGTGATCTCGAAGGGACCAATGAAACAGGGAGACAATTTGCGGTTAGACAATTTAAGGTTGATATCCCGAGTGGAGAGCCATACCTCCTGTCCGGGTGCGTATGCTGGTGCTGGCTTCCTTTTTCGGTCCGCCCATCTTTGATTTCCCTCCGCCCATCTTTGATTTCCCTCTGCCATCCGGTTGAGGGCGGCGGTGGTCTGCACCCAGATGTGCCTGCAACGGCGGAGGTGGTGCTGGACCGAGGTGACCGATAACTGTTGTTCGTCCGACGGGAACAGGGGAGGCTGGTACCCAAGAGATGATTCAAAAGGAGAGAGACCTGTGGCAACAGAGGTGTGAGAGTTGTGGGCATACTCTACCCATGGCAGGTGTATACACCAGGTAGAGGGGTGTGAGGAGCAGAGACATTGGAGTGTTGCCTCCAGCTCTTGGTTCAGTCGTTCAGTTTGGCCGTTGGTTTGGGGGTGAAACCCCGCGCTGAGAGTCACCTTCGCTCCCAGAGCTACTCCAAACTCTTTCCATACCTTGGACACAAACTGTGGTCCTCTGTCCGATAAGATCTCTGAGGGAATGCCATGAAGACGAAAAACATGTTTGGTGAGGAGATGGGCTGTCTGCATAGCAGTGGGAAGTCTGCGTAATGGAACCAAATGACAGGCCTTGGAGAAACGGTCAATGATGGACAGTATAGTTGTGAAACCCTTTGAAGACGGCAAACCTGTTACAAAGTCCAGTGCTATGTGAGACCAAGGGCGTTTGGGAATAGGGAGAGGTTGAAGTAATGCGCTGGGGGGCTGATTACTGGTCTTATTACGAGCACAAATAGGACAGGCTAGCACATAGTCCTTGACATCCTTGTACAAAGATGGCCACCAAAAGTGCCGCCTGATCAAGGAAACCGTTCTGTTAACTCCCGGGTGACACGAGAACTTAGCTGTATGGGCCCAATGAATGAGGCGAGCCCTCACTGTCGATGGAACATACAGCCGGTTAGACGGCCTGGTAGCAGGACTGGGTTAGGGTTAGGGGTCTTCCTAGGCGCAGGGGGTGAGGTGCTGAGATCCAGCGCAAAGGGGTGCAATGGTGCCGGAGGAGAATGCGAGGAGGGAGTACGGCTAGCAGGTGCGAGGTGGAGACGGCGGAATCGGCGGAGCAGGCAGGCAGGTATTCACAGGTGGGTCCTCGAAGTGCAAAGACAAGGAGTCCTAAAGGAAAACAAAACACAGAGACCAGGTTAACTTCGAGTAGCGCAAAAAGGTTCCAGAAACAAGTTCACAACAAGTGGGGCCAGAGAGACTACCGGAATGCGTAACCATCTAGCGATGACTGGAGGATTCTGCCGCTCGTATATTCCAGCACGCTGATGAGGCAGATCAGCTTCACCTGCGCCGGCTCCACAGACTCCTCACGAAGATCCTCGCTGCAGGAAGATGTCACACTCGCACTCACTCTCATGCACACGCTCTCACACAGGATCCCTGACAGCGAGACCTGAATCTGGGGAACTAGAGGAAAATTAGCGAGCCAAGTGAAGTTACTCCTCCAGTTTTTGACAATCCATAGATACATCAGGGACAAAGCCTCAACAGACAATGTGCTCAGTGAATGTCTCAGACAACAGGGAACGGAGGTTGAGGTGCCAGAGATACCATCATGGGAGGACAAGCCCCTACATGGGATGTACCACCAGCAAATAACCCAAGTGGCTCATATCAGTGAATCCTACCAATGGCTGGAAAAAGCTGGACTCAAGGACAGCACAGAGGCCCTCATCCTGGCTGCCCAGGAACAGGCCCTAAACACCAGAGCAATAGAGGCCCAGATCTACCACACCAGGTTGTGCAAGGAGGCCCCTGAGACAGTCCAGCACATAACAGCAGGGTGCAAGATACTGGCAGAGAAAGCGTACATGGAACGACTTAACCAAGTGGCAGGCATAGTGTACAGAAACATCTGTGCAGAATATGGACTGGAAACCCCGAGATCAAAGGGGTAAACACCCCCAAAGGTGGTGGAAAACACCAGAGCTAAGATCCTGTGGGACTTCTAGATCCAGACAGACAAAATGGTAAGGGCGAACCAACCAACCAGACATTGTCGTAGTGGATAAACAACAGAGGAAAGCCGTTGTGGTAGATGTAGCAATACCAAGTGATTGCAACATCAGGAAAAAGGAGAAACTGGAGAAATACCAGGGCCTCAGGGATTAACTGGAGAAGGCCTGGAAGGTGAAGACCACAGTGGTGCCTGTGGTCATCGGGGCCCTCAGGGCAGTAACCCCCAAAATGGAGCAGTGGCTACAACAGATCCCAGGAACAACATCAGACATCTCAGTCCAGAAATGTGCAGCAGTCCTTGGCACAGCCAAGATACTGCAGGACCCTCAAGCTCCCAGGCCTCTGGTAGAGGACCCGAGCACAGAGGATAAGAACCACCCGCAGTGGGTGAGAAGGGAATTTTAATTTTTTGTATTTATATATATATATATATATATATATATATATATATATATGTGTGTGTGTGTGTAGTACATGTGTTGATGCATTTAATAAAAGTGCAGAGAAGAAGTAGCTGACTCCATCCATTTTCTTACACCGGTATCGCATTGGCGTCGGGAGAGTTGCTGGTCCCTATCTCCAGCTGTTAACGGGGGAGAGACAAGGTACACCCAGGACAGGTCGGCAGTCCCATCGCAGGGCAACACAGAGACAAACAGAACAAACAACCATGCACGCACACACTCGCCCTCAGAATTTTGACAGATCCATAAACCTAACATGCTTTTGGACTGTGGAAAAAAGCTGGAGTACCCGGAGAGAACTCACGCATGTACAGGAAGAATATGCAAAATCCATACAGAAGTACCCCACCCTGGGAATCGAACCCAGGACCTTCTTGCACATCCCTTCATTAAAATGAATAGGTTAGGTTTTCTGATAGTTCTGACTATCAGGTTTCATGTGCTTAATATTAATGACAGCTTTTTAAAAATGTTTCATACTGTAGGTTGGAGAATACAGTATGTGGAGTAAATTTATGTAATGGTTGTGATTTGAAAAAATATCCTCTTACAAAAATAAAGAACATACAAATTGTTGTGAACTTATGAAATAATTAGAAATCCAGTTTCAGCACACATTTTTATATGTACTCATTCAAATAAATAAAATCAAATTTAAGTAAATAATTACCAAGTAATTTGATTCACTTCAGATACGCACCATAATTGTCTGAATGAAAGCATAGAAAAAGCTATTCATAAAAATCTTTAATAATTTTTTATTTTAGTGAAAATACATCAAAAGAATTTATATGCACAGTGGTGCAGTTGGTAGCACTGTTGCCTTGCAGCAAGAAGGTCTTGTGTTCGATTCCCGGCCCGGGGTCTTTCTGCACGGAGTTCGCATGTTCTCCCTGTGCATGGTGGGTTCTCTCTGGGTTCTATCCGGGTTCTCCGGCTTCCTCCCACAGTCCAAAAACATGACTGTCAGGTTAATTAGTCTTTCCAAATTCCCCCTTGGTGTGTGTGTGTGTGTGGGTGTTTGTTCTGTTTGTCTCTGAGTAGCCTTGCGATGGACTGGCGACTTGTCCAGGTTGAACCCCCCTCTCACCCGGAACGCAGCTAGAGAGGCACCAGCAACTCCCGACCCCGTTAGGGAGAAGGGTGATCAGAAAATAGATTTTTTGAATGAGGATCTGTGGGGAGCTTCAGAGTCTCTGTTTTCTTTGTGTCACATGATATATCTGCTGAGGACTAAACAAGCTAATCACCTGGCATTACCATCAATGCTAGGTGATTAGCATTAGCATCACCTGGCATCACCATCATGCCAGGTGATGCTAATGATCACCTGGCATTAGCCCATCCTGTATCTTTGATTCATTTTACAATTAATTACCATTACCAGTTTATCAACAGCCAAGTCAGTTGGTGATTTTGGAGAGAATATAACTTCTGTTAGCCTCTCAGTAGTTGTTGCTCTGTCTGTCTCCCATTGTCTTGCAGCTTTGCTTCTTTCTCCAACTGCTTGGCTTTTTGAAAAGGAATTACACATTTATCCTTTTTCTTTTATTTTTTGTTTTGTTTTCTGAATTAAAACTTAGATTGTAGCAAGTATCCTTTACGATATGCTAAGAATGTATTTTCTTCCATATACAACAAGACACCACAAGGCCAAAAAGGAGCTATGAGGTTGATGGGCAAGACTATCTCTTCATGATGTCCAGAGAGCAGATGGAGAAAGACATCCAAGAGCACAAGTTCATAGAAGCTGGACAATACAATGACAATCTTTACGGGACCAGTGTCCAGTCTGTAAAATATGTAGCTGAGAGGGTAATATAAATTCATTCTACTTCATGTAGACATAAGAGATAACTATTTTTTTCTTTATAAAAATCTTATTAAAATATCTTCTAAATCACAATGTCTTTTTAGGGCAAACACTGTATTTTGGATGTCTCTGGAAATGCTATCAAACGACTTCAAGTTGCACAGATGCATCCGATAGCCATCTTGATAAAACCTAAGTCTGCTGATTCACTAATGTGAGTATTTCTGTGGTCTTCAGTTTTACATACTATTTTGTTAACTAAAGCTATTAATATTGGGGATTGCTTCCAACCACAGTCTGTCCGTCTGTCCGTATGTATGTATGGAGTCATTTAGATATGTAAAGTCCTCGTGTTCTGCTTTAAAGTATAGAGCTCTGAATTAAACCAGGGACCTAATGGCTAGAGTCTGGGAATACGCTGGTTGGGTGATGGACCGTTTTATTCTCGTCATGTTAACTCCACAGAGGCTAAGGGGTGTCAGCATTGTTCTTTAACAGTGTAGAACTGGTTTTCCAATTCCAACACTCTCGCCTGAAATGCTACAAAAGTGCTGCATTTATTACATGTACCATTATCAATATATGAGGCAGAAAAGTTACTGAACATCTGACACACAGAACCAAAAACAGGAAATTCAAACAGACTGGAAATAGCAAGAGAAGTCATAGTAATGCTGATGCTAAGTTAACACCAAGCTATCTCAGCAAGCAAGCCCCTACCATGCCAAATAAAAAAAGAAATTGTGTGAAACATAAAGAGTTCCCAAAAAGTAAAGTTCAATACACATCATACTTGTTTTAATGTGCATATGTGTTTATATAATTCACTTACGTAGGTCTCAGGTCAGAGAAATTAGTTCAAATCAAAAGAATCTCAAATATCAACATATCCACAGAGTGCAATGGCGACAACAGAAAGTGACAAGTTTTATCTTTCAGAGAAAAAACAGTGTGAGGATTTGGATTTTCTCTTTTAATTAGTTCCTATGTTGTCAGGTCTTCCCCCTAATTGAAAACAAGAGACAGCCCCCAGCTGTCCTTGTGTCACCTGATTACTTTCCCCGTGTATTTAAATCTACTTGTCTCTGGCTCTGTCAGATCCTTGTCATATATCTGTCCTCATTGTCTAGTTCTATTTCAAAGTTTAAATTATTCGCTTTATGTGCTGTCTGGACGTTTTGTACCCTTTGGGATCACCATGAAAACAATAATTTTTTGCCACAACCTTATCCTCACCACCTTTTCAACCCAATTCTTGACATGCAGTTTACTGAACAAGCAGCAAACAGTAAATGCTTCCTGCCTTCAGCATTAGCAACAACTCATTAAAGAAGCTTGAATAATGAGTTACAGCATATTGAATTTCTCTGGGGATAAATAAAGATTTTTTAAATTATTTAATTTTAATTCTTGAATTCATGTTGACCTTATGATTGCCGACTTGATGAGAGTAACATGCCTCATGCTCCATTACAGATGTACTAGCCATCTTTAATGTCTCCTGAACATCATGTCTGTTTCAGAAATGAATGAAATAAACATGTAAATGTTATTCTTTGTGATACCCAGGGACATGAATAAGAAACTGACTGAGGAACAAGCAAAGAAGATATTTGAAAATGTTGTGAAGCTGGAGAGGGAGTTTGGAGAATTATTTACAGGTAACGTTTTACTATCAATACAAATACAATGTCACAACCAGGCCTGTTTCTTAAACATTGCAGAAACAAACAATAGTCAACTTTAAACTTACAATAAAAACTTGTTTAAATCAATTTCAAACTTTCAGACGTGTAGAAAGAAAAGTAGAAAACAGAGGATGGTGTTCTCTGAATCTCATCTAAACTTTTTGTGTGCAGTATGTAGATCAAACTAATTTCTATTCTCAATATTTTATTCAATTAGCAGAGGACAAACATCAAGTTTCCACCTTCCATCACTTAATATAATATTGTTTTAGATTTTAAATTTGTTTTAATATATTTATCCTATAATTCACCATCATATTTTTTCAGTAAACAATTAATGACTTGTTTTATTTAACTGATGTCAACACTTTTGCAACCAAGATAGCAAGGGCTCTGTATCTGACAGGGGAGTAAACACCTTAGTAGTAAAAACTCTTACTGATTTTCCAAATTACTAATAGAAATCGTTCATCTTGGCTGTGATATTATATAAAATAGGGCTAATAAAAGGCTTAAGACTGACCTACTGCAATGACTGGATTCAGTTTTCATGAAAAGAAAAGGTAGTCAAACTATAATAGCAGACTGCTTTGTCGGTTCTTGTATTCCCTGGCCAAACAGGGAATACATCCCGCTTTCAGAAAGCGGGATGGGTGAAAATCCTGAATAAGTTCTGGGGTAACTATGTGCTTATCCTGGGTTTTCAGTTTCAAGAACCTATATTGTGGTTATTTTTAGTCAACTTACCACTGTAACTTATCATAACCAACCATGCTCAGTAGAAGAATAGTTTGAACAAATCCTGAGTTTGTCCTACTTATGCCATCATTAAAATGTAGAATTTGATTGGAGGGAAATGCATACTTTCAGGCTTTTTTTTCTCCCTTTGCCATGATGAATTACCTTATCTGCTTTCCATTGGTGAAATGGAAATACTTGCACTCACACTTAACTCAACTTGAAACAAAACTTAGTTGCCAAGTTTATCTCCTGTTCTTAAATTGAAAATCTAGAACATGGTAAGTTTATTCAGAGTAACTGTCTCGTGCTTTCTGAAACACAGCTTCTTTAAAAACTATGTTTCTGTATGTAATACACAACAGTATTTATAAATTATGTTATTAAAACAAGAATGAAAACTAAAGTTAAACTGTCTTGCTTCACTGGTGTCCTCTATGTAAATTTGAAAAGCAAGAATTACTTCACTACAAAAATTCTGATATAAGTCTGCATGAAAAATATTGTATAAAACAGCTTCAAAAACATTTAAGTTTTGTGCAAAGTGCTGAAGAAACATGAAATTCAAAAGTTGTACATGTGTGAATGGGCTATTCAACTATTCACCAACCACTTACAAGCATCACAACACAGGTAGATGAATAATAGTTTTACTGCCATGTTTATATTTGCCTAATACTCTTTAAAAACAGCAATCACTGATTTTCACAGTGCCTCTTCCTTAGCTCTTGTGTGTTGCATCTTCTTCTCACGGTATATATGAAAAAGATGAGGTAATGCATGCTGAAAAATTAAGAGATTTTAAAACTTCTCAAGAGAAAGCAAAGATGGAACCATCGGTAGCAGTTACTTTCATAGTAATTTCTTGTTTTTAATTTGCTTTCAGCTCTGGTTCAAGGAGACACCTTAGATGATATTTATCACAGGACTAAACAAGTCATTGATGAACATTCAGGACCCTACATCTGGATTCCATCAAATGAAAAATGAAAATGACTCACGACCTTGAAGGGCAATCAAGGCTGCTGGGAACAAGAAGCAGGCAGTCATTTCTAAACTTGTGAAACTGTCATTTTTGCCTTTGCTCTTATTTTATTCAGTTTTTTTCCCTCCATGACTTTTTTCATTAATGTAACTTGAAAGAATGTGGATGTTTTTGTTTGTAATTTTTTGTGTAAATATAGAATAGAATATTCTAATAAATATTCTAAAAATTAAATTTGTTTTTTCCAACATGCTCTTGTTTGTGAATAAAAACTTAGGTCTCATTCTGCTATGGCGGCAGACAGAGGTGCATCGAATTTTCAAGCTCTCCAGATTAAACTATATTTTAACATCTGTGAATATATATATATATATATATATATATATATATATATATATATATATATATATATATATATATATATATATATATATATATACAGTTAGGGCCAGAAATATTTGGACAGTAACACAATATTTGTGAGTTGGGCTCTGCATGCCACCGCATTGGATTTGAAATGAAACCTCTACAACAGAATTCAAGTGCAGATTGTAACGTTTAATTTAAAGGGTTGAACAAAAATATGTGATAGAAAATGTAGGAATTGTACACATTTGTTTACAAACACTCCACATTTTAGGAGCTCAAAAGTAATTGGACATATAAACATAACCCAAACAAAAAAGTTTTTCTCAATATTTTGTTGCGAATCCTTTGGAGGCAATCACTGCCTTAAGTCTGGAACCCATGGACATCACCAAACGCTGGGTTTCCTCCTTCTTAATGCTTTGCCAGGCCTTTACAGCCGCAGCCTTCAGGTCTTGCTTGTTAGTGGGTCTTTCCGTCTGAAGTCTGGATTTGAGCAAGTGAAATGCATGCTCAATTGGGTTAAGATCTGGTGATTGACTTGGCCATTGCAGAATATTCCACCTTTTTGCTCTCATGAACTCCTGGGTAGCTTTGGCTGTATGCTTGGGGTCATTATCCATCTGTAGTGTGAAGCGCCGTCCGATCAACTTTGCAGCATTTGGCTGAATCTGGGCTGACAGTATATCCCGGTACACTTCAGAATTCATCCAGCTACTCTTGTCTGCTGTTATGTCATCAATAAACACAAGTGACCCAGTGCCATTGAAAGCCATGCATGCCCATGCCATCACGTTGCCTCCACCATGTTTTACAGAGGATGTGGTGTGCCTTGGATCATGTGCCGTTCCCTTTCTTCTCCAAACTTTTTTCTTCCCATCATTCTGGTACAGGTTGATCTTTGTCTCATCTGTCCATAGAATACTTTTCCAGAACTGGGCTGGCTTCTTGAGGTGTTTTTGGGCAAATTTAACTCTGGCCTGTCTATTTTTGGAATTGATGAATGGTTTGCATCTACATGTGAACCCTTTGTATTTGCTTTCATGGAGTCTTCTCTTTACTGTTGACTTAGAGACAGATACACCTACTTCTCTGAGAGTGTTCTGGACCTCAGTTGATGTTGTGAACGGGTCCTTCTTCACCAAAGAAAGTATGCGGCGATCATCCACCACTGTTGTCTTCCGTGGACGCCCAGGCCTTTTTGAGTTCCCAAGCTCACCAGTCAATTCCTTTTTCCTCAGAATGTACCAGACTGTTGATTTTGCTACTCCAAGCATGTCTGCTATCTCTCTGATGGATTTTTTCTTTTTTTTCAGCCTCAGGATGTTCTGCTTCACCTCAATTGAGAGCTCCTTTGACCGCATGTTGTCTGGTCACAGCAACAGCTTCCAAATGCAAAACCACACACCTGGAAACAACCCCAGACCTTTTAACTACTTACTTGATTACAGGTTAATGAGGGAAAGGCCTTTTGAGTTACTTGCAGCCTTTAGAGTCCATTGTCCAATTACTTTTGGTCCCTTGAAAAAGAGGAGGCTATGCATTACAGAGCTATGATTCCTAAACCCTTTCTCCGATTTGGATGTGGAAACTCTCATATTGCAGCTGGGAGTGTGCACTTTCAGCCCATACTATATATAAATTGTATTTCTGAACATATTTTTGTCAACAGCTAAAATAACAAAACCTGTGTCACTGTCCAAATATTTCTGGCCCTAACTGTATATATATATATATATATATATATATATATATATATATATATATATATATATATATATATATATATATATAATAACACACAAGCATCAGTGAAAATACTGTACCAATAATCTGAACTGTAGCATAAAGCCAAATCTGGTACCACAGTTAAGTAAATCAAAATGTTCCAAAAATATCGGCGGACTGGCATAGAAGCTACAGGCAGATTACAGCAGAGATGCACAGCTGCGATCTTCATGCAGTAATTTGCCCAAAGTAATATGGCTCCCTAGGCAGAATCATTATTAAGGCTTCCTCTGCCCCTCTTATTTGATTATTCATTATTATTTGTTTTGATGTATTTGTGAACAGACAAATACATCAAAACAGAAACATTAAACAATATTGTAGCCATGGTAACACAACAATCAAACTATCAAGATGGTTCTTTAAACTTTTACAAAGTAACCTTCCTAATTAAATCTTAAAAGCACTTTGTTATTATTATTTTTTTCTGTTGAATGCCATCCATCTGTCCATCCTTCCGTCCATTTTCTTTACACTATTATCATCCCCTTGTGGGGTCGGGAGGTGCTGGTGCCTATCTCCAGCTAACGTTCCGGGAGAGAGGTAGGGTGCTCCCTGGACAGGTCGCCAGTCTGTTGAATACATTAAATAAAATTTTATAACATTCTCATTCTCAATAAATGAATGCTCGAGGTTGAGATCTTTGGTCTGTATTACAATTCAACCATAGGGGCCCTTGGATGTCTGAAGGGGCCTACCAGCAGAACTGGGTTTACTTTGCCTTGACATCTCTGTCTTACAATTCTAGATCTCTGAGAGGAGTTAATGTCAAACATTTATGACCAAAAGTATTGAGAATGACACAAATGTTATAATTTTACATAATCTGCTGCCGTCTGGTTTTCAACTGTTGTCATCACATACAGAAATGCAATTGCAATCATATTATTAGTAACAAAAGCTCTTATTGACAGAATGAGTTAATGCAGCAAATCAATATGTGCAGTGTTGACCCCTTTTCTTTAGGACCTCTGCAATTCTCCCTGGCATGCGCTCAATCAACTTCTGGACCAAATCCTGACTGATAGTCCATTCTTGCACAATCAATGCTTGCATTTTGTCAGAATTCTTAGGTTTTCGTTTGTCCACCCGTCTCTTGATGATTGACCACAAGTTTTTGATGGGATTAAGATCGGGGGAGTTTCCAGGCCATGGACCCAAATTCTCTATGTTTTGTTCCCTGAGCCAGTTAGATATCACCTTTGCTTTATGGCAAGGTGCTCCATCATGCTAGAAAAGTCATTGTTCATCACCAAACTGCTCTTGGATGGTTGGGAGAAGTTGATCTCGGAGGACATTCTGGTACCATTCTTTATTCATGGCTGTGTTTTTAGGTAAGACTGTGAGAGAGCCGACTCCCTTGGCTGAGAAGCAACCCCACACATGAATGGTTTCAGGATGCTTTACAGTTGGCATGAGACAAGACTGGTGGTAGCGCTCACCTCGTCTTCTCCGAACAAGCTGTTTTCCAGATGTCCCAAACAATCGGAAAGGGGATTCATCAGAAAAAATGACTTCACCCCAGTCCTCAGCAGTCCACTCCCTGTACCTTTTGCAGAATATCAGTCTGTACCTGATGTTTTTCCTGGAGAGAAGTGGCTTCTATGCTGCCCTCCTTGAGACCAGGCCTTGCTCCAAGAGTCTCCGCCTCACAGTGGGTGCAGATGCACTCACACCTGCCTGCTGCCATTCCTGAGCAAGCTCTGCACGGCTGGCAGTCCGATCCCACAGCTGAAACACTTTTAAGAGACGTCCTGGCGCTTGCTGGTACTTCTTGGGCGCCCTGGAGCCTTTTTGGCAACAATGGAACCTCTCTCCTAGAAGTTCTTGATGATGCAATAGATTGTTGACTGAGGTGCAATCTTTCTAGCTGCGATTCTTTTTCCTGTTGGGCCATTTTTGTGCTGCGGAATGATGACTGCACATGTTTTTTTAGAGATAACCATGGTTCACTGAAGAGAAACAATGATGCCAAGCACCAGCCTCTTTTCAAAGTGTCCAGTGGTGTCCTTCTTACTTAATCATGGCAGATTGATCTCCAGCCCTGACCTCATCACCACCTACACCTGTGTTAATGGAGCAATCACTGAAACGATGTTAGCTGGTCCTTTTAAGGCAGGGCTGCAATGATGTTGAAATGTGTTTTGGGGGATAAAGTTCATTTTCTAGGCAAATATTGACTTTGCAATTAATTGCTGTTACGCTGATCACTCTTTATAACATTCTGGACTATATGCAAATTGCCGTTATAAAAACTGAAGCAGTAGACATTTGAATCATTCTCAAAACATTTGGCCATGACTGTAGAGTTTACCCCTTTGAGCTTTTTGTGATCTTTAAAGCAGTCTGTAGCCAAGTTGTTACAGGTATCCAGCTATCTGCTCTCCTATGGTCTGTTTAACAACTACAGTCTCAGATCAATGCAGCCCTTCAGCACTGTCAGTAGCAGAAACAGCAACATCATACTTATCAGGGAAAACATAGACTACATTTGCGTTGCATTATCCCACATGATGACAGTGATACAGTATGATCTGATTAAATGTTAGATTCTTCATTAATATGGATTATTGCTATGTTGTACTGTGTTTCAAGATTTTGTTTAATGAGTAAATTTTTTCATTTGGAGTCTGTGCCCCTCCAAAGGTTTCTGCAACAGAGGAGAAATCATCAACAGTTCATCTTGTGCTCTCATGTTACCGTCAGGAAAAAAAAAATTCTTAGACTACATGACAAAACTGTAGTCTAATAATTTCTAAAAGAAAATGCCTGAGCAGTAAGAAAGAAATTACAACCCAAAATACTGCGCAGTTACCAAAAATGATATTTAATCTACGGAATTTGCAAATGAGTGGAATAATTTTTAAAAAATCTGCAAAATGTTCCATGTGTATTTGTGCATTAAAACAACAGTCTATTTACAATTTGTGAAAACAAAATGTGCAATACCAGCAAGGTTGTCATTTAAAATGAGTAAAACTGTGTAAATTACAGTACAATGCCAGCAGGCATTTAAACATTTGAGTTTTTTGGGATTAGTGATGGTTATAAAGTCTAACTGTGTCTATAATGACCCTTTACACATTTAGGATGCAGAAGTCTGTCACTGAAGTAGCTCTTCTGTTCAGCAACAGCTTTATGCATGGAATGGGAGGCATTGTCCATCAGTGATAGACGATGCCTCCCATTCCATGCTGTCCCACTGTCCTACTATCGCCACTACCTGCACTGGGTTGAGGAAGCATCCTAGCACAGAACTGGTTTTCCTGATGAGCTTGACTAATGGTATCGTCCAAGCTGCAGATAAGCTGCTGCTCTAATTTAGACAACACCGTCAGAGATGTCTGATACCACTACAGAGTCAAAGAAGGTTATCAGGCACACACTGCCTTAGCCTCCTCAGGAGGTAGAGTCTGCTCTGCCCAGTCCTTTAAGGACCATCAGGGTTGTACCCTAACCAGGTACTTATTAGAGTCTATTGTCTCAATATCCACTCCCTGGATATTCACTGTCTGTGGATGTCTGTGTCACCAACTCCGTGTTTTTCCCTGCATTGATCAGGAGGAGGTTCCCTGTGCACATGTCCACAAAGCTTTTAGTCCAAGCTTTTGCTTTTAACAATATCAAGTCCGACATGTACTTTAAGCACAATAAATAAAAATGTATTGTTTATGAGCAATAGCAATTAGAATGACCACATCAAGAAGAGAGAAAGCTGATTTTGTTGAACATTTGAATCAATAATAGTGGGTTATTATCAACTATTATGATAATAGTTGATAATAATTATTATCAACTATTATCATACAGATAATAGTTGATAATAGAATCAAAGCCAGTGGAGGGACTTTAAAACTGCTGTTATGTCTCTATCTTCCTGGTTTTAGTGAGAACAGGAGCAGCAGCTTCTGGATCAGTTGCAGCTGGAGGATTGATTTGTTGGACAGGCCTGTGAAGACGCTGTTACAATAATCAATGCGACTAAAGATAAACACATGGATGAGTTTCTCTAGATCTGGCTGAGACATTAGTCCTCTAATCCTGGAGACGTTCTTCAGGTGAAAAGGCCGACTTTGTAATCGTCTTTATGTGGCTCGCAAGTTTCAAGTCTGAGTCCATCACTACTCCCAGGTTTCGGGCTGATCGTTAGGTTTTAGTTGTAATAACTGAAGCTGTGCATTGACTCTAGATCTATAACTCTAGATCTATAGCTCTAGATCTATACCTCTAGATCGTTCCTCTTTAGGTCCAAAAATAATTACTTCAGTTTTGTTTTTGTTCAGCTGGAGAAAGTTTTGGCATATCCATACATTTATCTGTTCTAAGCATTTATTCAGTGATTGGATGGGGTCAAAGGTCACCTGGTGACATCGTAATGTAGAGCTGAGTATCATCTGCATAGTTATGGTAGCTTATATTATTTCCTGTTATAACCTGAGCTAGTGGGAGAATATAAATATTGAATAAGAGGGGTCCTAGGATTGAACCTTGGGGTACCCCACATGTGACCTTTGACCTCTTTGATGAGAAGTTTCCCATTGAAACAAAGAAATCCCTGTTCTTTATGTAAGATTCAAGCCAGTCGAGCACCGAACCGGAGAGTCCAACCCAACTCTCCAGTCGATTCAGTAATATGTCAAAAGCTGCACTGAGGTCCAACAGAACCAGCACTGTGGTTCTCCCACAGTCCATATTTATATGGATGTCATTGAATACTTTGACTAGGCCAGTCTCCATGCAGTGGTGAGCACAAAAACCAGACTGGAAATAGTCAAAGCAGTTGGTCAACATGAGGAAACTATTTAATTGTTGACACAGTTTTTTTTGCTGATGAATGGGAGGTCAGAGGTCAGAGGTCGGCCTGTAATTCTGCAGTAGTGATTTGTCCAGATTGTTCTTTTTTAGCAGTGGTTTGATGACTGCTGTTTTCAAAGCCTGGGGGAAAACGCCTGATGTGAGTGATGAGTTACTATTTGGATCAGATCAGTAGCAATAACAGGCAGGACTTTCTTAAAGAAATGTTCTAGAGTTATAGATCTAGAACATCCAGACAGCAGGAGCTTGAACTTAATTGACTTATAATTTCTTCTAGGGTTTTATAATTAAGTAGTTGAAAGTGGGTCATTTTTCCTGTATTTGTTCTGTTTGGGTTCAGCAGTGGTTCTGGCTTTAGGGTTGATGTGCAGATTAATCCTCTGATTTTTTGGATTTTCTCTGAAAAGAATCTGGAAAACTTGTTCCATCAGCATTAGATTGGAGTTCAGGTATTGTTCATGTTTTTGTTTATGACATCTGCAAAGAAAGCCTCCCTTCCATGTTTTAGTGTTGAGTGATAGTTACGTAGTCTTTCTTTATAGATGTCATTATGAACTTGAAGTTGAGTTTCACACCATTTTGGTTCTGCTCTGTGACAGAATTCTCTTGCAGATCGAACTGTTTGTGCTTTTCTCCATGGAGATTTCTTCCTACCAGACGCAATAGAATCAATGATATATAAAACTATAGACTGAAAATCATCTACCAACTTATCTACATCATTACAGCTTAAGGGTGAGGAGGAAGAGTAGATTTGATTAAATGTTTCTGCTGTTTTCTGTGAAAGAACGTTTTGTGACAGCAGCTGTTTGTCCAAGTTGGTCAAAGAATAAACAACTTTCAGAGATAACAGCAAAGTGATCCGACAGGGCGACATCAGTTACAGACATTGGAAATATTCACACCCTTACTGATAACCAGGTCCAGTGTGTGTCCTTGAGTGTGTGTTGCTTGTTTGACATGTTGTGTTAAACCAAAATTTTCTAAAATATTAAAAGCTTTTTTGCTCCTGTCTTGGGGTTTGTCCACATGAATGTTGAAATCACCAACAATTATTAAACAATCATAATCAATATCTATATGATTGATAGATCATTCAAGTCAGTAAAGAAATTTTCCACATATGTTGGAGTTTTGTATAAAGTTAGTCTCAGAGTTCGTTTGTAGCCTTTAACCTGAATTCCAAGATACTCAAAAGATGTGAAATGACCCAAAGAGATTTTACTACAGTTTATGGTTTTCTTAAATATAGAAGCCACGCCTCCTCCTTTTTTATGTTTTCTGTTCTCACTTAAAAAATTGTAGTTAGGAGGCGCTGATTCAATTAGTACAATTTGGTCATTATCGTCATTCAACCATGTTTCTGTCAGAGACATCAACATTATACTCAGTGATGAAATCATTAATCAATAGAGCTTTAGCACAGAGTGATCTGGTATTTAAAAGAACTACTTTAAGTGACTTGGAGGCAAAAAGATTTTCAGTCTGAGGTTCCTTTAGGCAGGGGGTCAGTCTGAGGTTCAAATTAGGACCGCTGTGTTTCATATTTCTGGTTTTTGTAAATTTTCTTGAAGTGATCTGGACAGGTAATGTCCTGTTCTGCAGAACCCGGGGGCCAGACACATTCTGGATGGAGACAGGTATAAAAATAATATCTGGTCCCCGGCCTCAGACCTCAGAAATGCAAAGTGATGGATCCTCTGGAAAGTCAGGAGCAGGCGGCTTAAATGTAGTGAGGTCTGCTACTGAGCGCTAAGAAGAGACGTACCGAGGCGAACCTGTTGATTCATTCCATCTGTAAATTTAAGAAACTCTGGTCTGGAAGAGATTTCTTCATTGGTATCTAATGAATCCTGTGAATGATTGGAGGAGCAGAGAGGGAGGGGGGAGGAGCAAGGGAAGCAGTCGCTCCATCTCCAGTCGATTTATCAGCTTGTTTTGGAATATTATCCTCCTGATATGCGGCGGGCTCCATCCTAGTCAGACATCCGTGAGCCTGTTCTTCTGATGCGATGATCCTGTTGCTGTCCTTGTTGATAAAACAAAAAAGGTTTGCAGTGAGTAGCTTTATCCCATGTTTATTAAGATTGCATCCTCCTCTTCCAAAAAGGAGAAAGCGCTGCCAATAGATCCAGAGGTTATCATGAAGGTCACTGAGCTGGTAGAGCAGCTTTTAATCAGCCATTTGTTGATCTTGAGCAGCCTGGAGTGTTTTTCGTCTCCCTATTGAGGTGATGGAATGGACCACTGAGAAATAACTTCATTTTTAATTTTCCCATAGTGTTCAGAAGAATATTAAAGTCCTTTTTTAGAATCTCAGACTTTTGCTTTGCCAGATCGTTGGCTCCAACATGCACAACTAAAGTCTTAATATCTGGCTGATCAGTGGTTAGAGAAAGCAGTTTGTTGGTTAAATCAAATACAGTGTCACCAGGAAAATACATCACTCTTGTTTTCCTGGGATTGCAAACATCACTGATTCCCTTTACTGACTCATGTCCAACAATAAGCACTTTTGGGACGCCTTTTGTTTTCCTGGTGGTCACTTTGTCCTTTGGAGCTTTGGGGGATGGATGTGTTGGTCTTGCCTCATTGTTGATGTTTGAAGGCAAAGTTTCACTCAGAGGCTCAGGCTGGAGTGCAGAAAATCTGTTTTTCAGTGGGATTCCCACAGAGTCAGAATGTTTTGAGGCTCTTGCTGGTTGCTTTGTCCCTGGGAGCCTGGGTCAGCGGGGTCAGCGGGGTCGGTGGAGGCGTTTTGGTTGCAGCTACTTGTTTGTGTTTCTTTGGCGGAGCAGGTGTTGAAGTTGAAGGTGGGTTTCGGCTCAGAGCCGGCCACGCTGATTCGTTCGTGTGCGGGGTTCTACCTGATAGTCGTCTCATCGGATCCGCAGTGCGAGATTCCCGTTTCGGCTTGGCACCCAGAGCGTTCCAGGGTGAGCTGCTCGGTGCAGGGCGCACGACCTCTCCGTTGATTTGAGGAAGGGTTGTTTCATTTCCACAGGGAGCATTGATCTCAAAATTCACTTCCAGCAGTTTAATCTTCATTTCTATAGACTGAAGTCGTAAAATATTGCTCATGTCCTTGGGGTCAGTCGGAGGCATTTTGCCCTGGTTTAACTTGGAGGTAAAGAAAAGTAAAGTAAAAATAAAAGTAAGAAAATCCCCCAGTCCTTAGGTTTGGAGTAATCCAGTTAAGATGTCAATAATGTAAATATAACTATAAAAACTGTCGCTTTAAAAATAATTCACAGGCAGAGTTATCAGTAAGAACGAGAGAGAGCAGTATCCTGCTTGTGATTGTATTTCTGTCCAGGTGAAGGATCTGTTTCTCCCTCAGCAGTTAAAAAGTCTGAATTCAAAGTGCGCTCAAAAATGGACTCAAAGTCTGAAGTAGCAGCGGCTCTACACAGAGTCCCTTGCAGATGACCAAGCTTCTCACCCTATTAGTAGGGGATAGCCCAGACACCCTGCGGAAATACCATTTAGTCAGTTGAGAAAACTGACGTTTAGCATGCTGAAATTGAAAACAGAGGATAAAAAAGCGCAGGTAAATAGGGCAAACTAAAGTTGCATAATTATACGTTGTTAGCATATAACCTTATAACACTGCTAGTGCCATGGACTACCAGCATACTTAGTCCATGGCTATATCCAAACAGTTTGAAGGATTAAATCCTGCAAAAAAAATAATAAAAAAAAACCCTGCTGTGAAATGGACACTCAAACAATCTTCAAATTGTTTATCCTAAACTAACTTATGTCTGCCCAGAAATAACCTCTTTCTTTTGTCGCAAGAGGAATCTTGAGCAAGATTTCCATTGAGCAAGAGGAATTGTGAATGGGACAAAGAAAGGAAGCCAGGAGATGGGGAAAAAAGCATTTGTTTCTTCCGGCTCTGGGTTGGAAAAGCATGAGCCTACAGTGACAGTTGCAGCAGTGTCAGTGAGAAAAGGCAGGAAATGATAGCGGCTGAAGGAGCTTTGATTCAGCTGGCACACGGTAGCTTGGACTGTGTATGGAAGTAAATATGTGCCATCAGAATTTGAATAAAAAATGCCTCTGAAAGGTGAATGTTGTATATTAGTGTTTACTTTTTCAGTGTTAAAATAAATTCAGAATATATTTAAACCTAAAAAAGAAATTCAGTGTCATTATTTGTACATGGTTGCAATTTTCATTTGTTAAAAAAATTCAAGTTATAAAATGTTCAATTTTTCACTGTTAAAAAATTCAGCATATAAAAAAGAGCTCATTTGAACATTATTTTTATTTTCACATATAGGGCTGGAGTGCAAGGAGAGGGAGTTGGAGAGAAAGTTTATTTGTTTTTGCTCTTCACCCCCAGCTATGTGTTTTAAGTTATATTTTCAATCTCTGTTAATTTAACTATATACCCCCGTATTGTCTTGTTGTGGACACCAGGTGGTGTTTTTCTTTTCTTGTTTTTAGTTTATGATTTTTGTGAAATTTCTCTTTTTGTTGACTCTTGTTGAATCTGGAAAAAAAAAATAAAAAATTAGTAGGCAGCATTGTTTTGCGCTGCTGTGGGGCTGGAGTGCAAGGAGAGGGAGTTGGAGAGGAAATGTATTTGTTTTTGCTCTTCTCCCCAGAATCAAAAGATGTGATTGAAGTCTAGTTGAATGACCTCTGAAGTTCATTGATGCCAACCAAGGCTGGCGACCATGGAGGCGAACGCAAACCCAACGGTGAGTTTTATATTTCTGTAGTATATTTTATTTTGTGCCTGAAGTTTGATAAATTATCTTAAAGCTTGATTTGCGGAAAGTGCCTCCACTGTATGTGATGATAGCTCAGTAAGTGGTGTGTATGTTGAGTGTTGGTGAGTGAGATGTGTGGCAGCCGCCCTCTGGTCAGAAGGGGTCGCTGCGTGCTAAAAAAAAAAACACGGGATGCTCGAGGAGCAAGGGGGAGATGGTATGTGTGGCGGGGTGAGTGTACACCTGAGCAGCGGCTAAGAAAAGTCTGTGTAGTGTTCAACTGTTAGCTGGCGCTACTAAAAGTTAACTTCCAACCACCTTCGTGCCATCGCATGGTTTATGAAGGCGTTAACCCCAAAGTAGACTTCACTTCGGCCCTGGAGGAAGACCTCCCCTGTGTCTTCCAACCACGGTCAGTAGACCGAGCAGGAACGGTTAACAGTAGTAAACTAATATGGCTGCCTTGTGTGCTTCGAGGAGGGGCTGTGAACATTTCCGACATTAATTACAACCACAACCCCATCCTGTTCAGCTACTGACTTAATTGTTGGAATTAATTAATAAATTTATTGTCATTATAACATCATCTAAAAATACTGTTTCTCTTGTTTGACAAGTGTTGATATACAAAATATAAAGATAGATGAGTGGACAAAGGATGAGGGCTTGTTACAGTATATATATTTTCATCCTCAAGGACTCATTCTAGTTTCCTTTATTTTTTTTCCCCCTTTATGAATTCTTTTTACTTTGCGGTACAAAGCGTTGTTCTGTTACCTAGTGTAATGTTCTCTAGAATGATTTAAAAAAAAGACAAATCTTCAAAATGTCACTGCCTGCGAGTGGCCCCTCAGCTGAAAAACAAAAGACACAGTTAGCGTCATGACTGTGTGGTCAGCCAGGAATACCAACTGACGCAGCTCCCACTCATAGGGTCATATTTTTCCAGCCCAACCATGACAAAACTTTATAAATTACATTTGTAGATGTTAAATGTATTTATAGTATTTTGTTAAGTATTGAACTCGAAAAATATGACCCCAAGTAAAAAAGTAATGAAGAGCTGCCTCACTCGCACCTACCTCCAAGCACTCCGCAGAATTCTGGTGAGGGAAGCCGCGAGAGCGCCTGAAGGACCCGTCGCATGCAGTTCGTCATCACACCACTAGGTGGCTCTAAACCGTGGCATCACTCAAAAATCCCACCAGAAACAGACACAACCTTCATTATTCGGGGAAAAATTCATATATACACTTTGCTCTCTGTTACACTAGCAACACTATAAACAGCCCCCTTTGTTCTTTCAGTTGATTTTAATTCTTTTTGAAGAAAATGTATGCTTGTAAGTACATTTGTTAACTTATTTTGGATTAAATATTATAATTTAATTGATATTACTGTGATTTCTCAATACTGACCGACCGACTTCAAAATACTTTTTTTTATTTTACTGAATTTTTTTGAGTTTTTTTTTTTTTTTTTTTCAAGGAACATTTGTTGGATCATCTTTTTGATAGACTCTGAGATCGTTTGGAGCATGTTCTTGAACGTATGCCCCTGGATCTGGATTTCCTAGACTTTATCTGCACTCAAACAATTTTTTAAATGCCTTGTCTTGTCAGATAGATGTTCCTTCAAATATTTTGGACAAAGTGAAGAACAACAAATAACTGTTGTGCATATTGAGCAAGGACCAGCTGGGCGACAACAGATGGTCATACTCTAATCCCATATCCTTATTATCTTGACTCATATCATTATTCAATAAAGTTTTATCCCAAATTAACATCTTAAGCAAGTAATTAATCCACTACAGTTTGTGAAAAGCGCAATAAGAAACTGAATCAATCAATAGCATCTCCTGAGGCATTCTCAACTTCAGGAGATGATGATGTTTGATTCTTTATGTGTGTGTGATAGGTTCCAGCTAGAAATAGTCGGTCTCGCCTCGATGCATGGCTCTGGTTCTGAAACCAGTCTCCTTGAGAGGGGCTGGACATACTTCCAATCTGGAGTTGCCCGCAGTGACAGGCGTCGGGCAGGAGTGGGCACACTTGTTGCCCCCCATCTCAGCGCCTGTACTTTGGGGTTTACCCCGGTGAACGAGAGGGTAGCCTCCCTCCGCCTTCGGGTGGGGCATGGGTTCTGACTGTTGTTTGTGCTTACAGGCCGAATAACAGCTCAGATTACCCACCCATCTTGGAGTCCTTAGAGGGAGTACCGGAGAGTTCCCCTTCCTGGGAACTCCCTTGTTCTGCTGGGCGACTTCAACACTCACGTTGGCAATGACAGTGAGACCTGGAGGGGCGTGGTTGGGAGGAACGCGAGTGGTGTTCAGTTGTTGGACTTCTGTGCTCGTCATGGATTGTCCATAATGAACACCATGTTCAGGCATAAGGGTGTTCATATGTGCACTTGGCACAAGGACACCCTTCATCCTTCGATGATCGACTTTGTTGTTTCATTGGATCTGCGGCCATATGTCTTGGACACTTGAGCTAAGAGAGGTGCAGAGCTGTCCACTGACCACTACCTGGTGGTGAGTTGGCGCCGGTGATGAGGGAGGATGCCGGTCAATCCTGCCAGGCCCAAACGTGTTGTGAGGGTCTGCTGGGAATGTCTGACGGAATCCCCTGTGAGGGGGAGCTTTATCTCCGACAGAACTTTGAACACGCTTTGGGGGAGGTGGGGGATGTTAAGTCTGAGTGGACCATGTTCTGTTCCTCCATTGTCGAAGAGGAATAGAACATGTTGCGGCCTGGGGACTCTATGTCAGGCTCTCCAATCTCTAGGGATGAGGTCGCCGAGGTAGTTAAAAAGCTCCTCGGTGGCAGGGCCCCGGGGGTGGATGAGATTCAGCTGGAGTTCCTAAAGGCTCTGAATGTTGTTGGGTTGTGTTGGCTGACGTGACTCTGCAATATTGCATGGACATCGGGGGCAGTTCCCCTGGATTGGCAAACTGGGATGGTGGTCCCCCTGTTCAAAAAGGGGGACCAGAGGGTGTGCTCCAATTATAGAGGGGTCACACTCTTAAGCCTCCCTGGCAAGGTTTATTCGGGGGTCCTGGAGAGGAGGGGCCATCGGATAGTTGAACCTCGGATTCAGGAAGAACAGTGTAGTTTTCGTCCTGGTCGTGGAACACTGGACCAGCTCTACACCCTCAGCAGGGTCCTGGAGGGTGCAACGGAGTTCGACTAACCGGTCCAACTGTGTTTTGTGGACTTGGAGAAGGCGTTCGACTGTGTCCCTCGGTCAAACGAGGGACACTCTCTTTACGAGGGACACTCTCTTGACCATCTGGTCAGGATGCCTCCTGGATGCCTCCCTGGTGAGGTGTTCTGGGCACATACCACCGGGAGGAGGCCCCGGGAAAGACCCAGGACATGCTGGAGGGACTACGTCTCTCGGCTGGCCTGGGAACCCTTTGGGATTCCCCCGGAGGAGCTGGAACAAGTGGCTGGGGAGAGGGAAGTCTGGGCCTCCCTTCTTAAGCTGCAACCCCCGCAGCCCGACCCCGGATAAGTGGAAGACAATGGATGGATGGAATTTTCTTCCATACACTTCACCCACAGTGTAAAGTACCATGAATTCCTCTACAACTTTTGTATATTAACCCAGCCTTCAGTTTTCAACTTTTGCATGACACGTGTGGTTTTATTTTGCCTGGCAGAGTGGACACTCTTCATATGATGATTATTTAAATGCTTTCTGTATCAATAAGAGGATTCATTTTACATTCTTCTAGTTGAGGACTTTGTTTATTACAGACCCTCTGGGTCTTGAGATTTTGTGGGAAAGAAAACATAGTAGTTTGCCGTACTGTATGACCTTTGTTGTATATTGCTGTCAGTGCTGTTTGAAGTTGTTCTTGTCTAGAAAAACAAGTAGATTCAAACTGCAACTTATGTTGAGGTTTCTGTAAATTCACGTGGTATCTAATGCTTTTTAAAGTGAATTTGTGGATTATTGACTGCCAGTAATATTATTTTAAAGGGTACATTGGCTGTAGTGGCCTTTATTTGATAGTCAATTGACAGGAAAATGGGTAATGACAGAATGGGGAAAATATGCGGCAAGGGTATCCAGTCAGGAAGCAAACCTGCAACTGCCGCTTTGAGGACTAAGGCTGAGAGGACTGGGTTGTGCTTAACCTTTGCACCACTACAGAACACCCCACCAGTAGTATTTTAAATTTCATATTTCTATGTTGATCTACATTTAACACTTCTATGTTAAATGAACACATTCATAGTGTTAACTTTTGACACTATATACTAGTGTTAGGAACATCAACACTAATGTGTCTTAAATTTCAATTACTGAGTGTTGATTCAACTCTATCACAAATAATACTTTCATAAGTGTTATTTTAACATAATCAAGAGTGGACCAATATCGAAACTTTCAAAGTGTTAATTCAACTTCCAAAGAGTTGAATTAACACTTCCAAATTTGCTGTATACAGCTTACTGTTCATGAAGAGGAGGTAACTGATGAGGTTCCATTTTCAGGTATTTTTCGATAGCTTCAATGTTCACTGAAAAAAATAGTGCTGATTGATACATGATTTGAATGATTTATTTGAAACAACTTGAGAACTTCCCAACAACTGTAACAATCTAGTACTAAATATTTAGCATGTCTGACATCTCTCGAAGTTGCAATCTAGGTGGCAGTGTGACATGATTGTCACCTTGTTGTAAAAATATTTCATTGTAAAATCTTTTAAATTGTAAAATTAGAAAAACTGTAAAAATGTCATTGCACATCTTTTGCATTCTTTGTTGATTGGGCAAACAATTTGGATATTGTTTGAGTTAAATAACCCAAAAAATGTGAAATCCATATTCACATTTGGCCAGCTATCATGTCCATAGATGGCTTGCTAGATGCAAAGAGAAAGTGTTTTTCATCAATTTAGAAAACAGTTATTTTTATCAATCTGATTTGTGTGCGAACAGTGCAAACATGCTGAAAGCGGTTGTTAAATTGGTTGGTGAAGACCAGATTTCACTCAATCCTGAATCTGCGAAAACTCACTACTCTCGTGAACTTAAACATGGACAAAAGAATCCAAGACAACAATAAAATTATAGATTTGATGAAACATACCCCTCAGGACTGCAGCAAACCTCAAATAGTTCAGCGACAATGTCAGCAGTGTTTGTGAAACACATGCACAATAAAAGTTGCACAGTAAAGATAAAAGGAGTATTGCTGATGAAATGATCAGTACTGCTGACAGACGATGCTTTTCATTAGAAGCTACCTTTACTGGGCCCGAACCAAGACCGCTGAACAAAAATGTAATTATGGCAATTTAACGAAGCTTTCCATTGGCTCAGTCAACCTGTCTATCAACAAGAGTGTCCAATCACATGCAACGTTGCACGGTTGGGTTGGATTTTCTTACTGTGTACAGTAAAACTGTTTGTTGATGATAATTTTCTAACCTTTAGAGCTTTGTATGAACTTCTGGCCTTATCGCGTGAATTGTGACAGGTACGTACTGCTGCACAAATGGTTCAAATGTGCCTCTCACTGCAACACTCTACTATCTCTGTGGCTGCAAAGCCTTAAAGAGCCAGGAAGCTTGGAGTAAGTAATCAGTCAGATAGGAACTGCAACCATTCGTCCCGAGGTTTTTCAGGGGGTTCCTTTGGCGTTTCGGTAACAATTGTGTGTTAGAAGGCTAAGATCTAAAGTTAAGTCAGAGATGTCGTTGGAGGCCAGCCCAGTCTGGTTAGGAGCACTTTCAGCCGGGGGAGGGGAGAGCTTACTTCAATTTTTTTTTCCTTGCTTGTGGAAAACCGAAAGTAACTTTAGCTGAATGATCTGACTGAACCAGTGCATTTCTAGACAGAATCAACTTCAGACGATACTATTTTGGGTGATGTAACTCGTTAAATTTGTCATCTTAGCGAATAACTGCGTTCATCTCTGAAAAGCTGCGTTTCCGTGCTCCCTCTACAAGCAACACAGAGCAGTGAGGGTCACATCCGGTTTGCATGTTTAAATAAAGGTCTTAGATTTTAAATAACCAGTCCATATAGCACTGTAAAAAAACAACATCCATGCTTTATTTTCATAGAAATATTATTTATTTGTTTTTAATTTTTCAAAATAGTAATACTTTATGTATATAGCACTTTTTTAAACAAATGTTACTAAGTATTTCACATTAAAAAATACATTAAAACATCTCCATAAAAGACAAAAAGTACACCGAATCAATTAAAATACATAACTTTGTAAGACAAAATGAAATACAAATATATTTAAAAGTAATATTTTAAAAGCCCTATTATACAAGTAAGTTTTAACTAATGATTTAAAGGAAGATAAAGAAGAGGCCCGTCTAATTTTTTGAGGAAGAGCATTCCACAAACTAGGAGCCCTGTCCATGAAAGCCGTTCCTCTTTCTGTCACCAGTCAAGCTCTGGGAGTAGAAAGTAGTAAGATAGAAGATCCTTAAATCAAGATCTTTGATCCTGATTTATGATCCTACACCATCATAACTGTCTGCACCACTAGCTAGATATGATGCAAGATCACAAAGGGATTTAAGAACAATAGAATTTTGAAGTCAATTTTAAAAACCAATATAGAATTGCAACAGCTAATCTGAAAGTAGGTGGAGTAGTAGACACAATTGCATACACCAATGCAGAATTTTGTCATCTCTCACAACAAGTAGGTTTGAGTGTATCTGAACACAAAGTAAGGTGGGCTATATAGTTTTGGTCTAAACTCTTGTATCAAGAAGAACTAGTATAAAAACGTGGGGGGGGGGAAATGATGTATTGTTTGAGAGTAATGTCAAGTCAAGTGTATGAGACTCTGCCATCTAGTCCAACTACTCCTTAGAATATTAAGAATAAAAGGGAGGATCTACGCATCCCTAAGAAACTTTTCTAAACTTTGGGTACAGTGTGGAAATGATCTAAGGGTTTTCCACTACTATGGATATCTGTGTGACAAGAAAAAATACTTCAAAGATTATTACTTTTTAACCTGTGGACCTTAACTTCACTGAGACTCTGTGTTCTTAGAAATCAGCTGGATAAACAGCAAAGAAACTGTTTTCAACTCAATAATCTGAGTTGACAAGAATGGGTCTATTTTCTTCTATTGCAAATGTGCAGATAGCAGTGTTCATCTCTAAAAGTTAGACAAGTTAGACAAGATAAAAGTGTATCATATCGTAATTTTTATTTTTTATTTTTATTGGTGTTTTGTTAATAATGCAGTAATCAGCTTTTTTCTAGGTTTTGAAATGTTAATTAGCTTGAAAACTAATGGGGGCTTATTGTTAAAAGAAAGTTTTGGTTTCACATGTCATCACAAACAGTAAGGATTGCAACAAAGTCAATGACGATGCAATCAAGTCTACTGTCACCTAATGCATACTGAGGTAGATAAATGATCATACTTGATGCAATCACTTAATCTTCTCTTGACAGAAAAAAGTTTTACAGATAACAAACTGAACTTGATGACATTGTGTTAGAATTAGGATAAAATTATTGTAACTGACCGGAATCTGTACATTTGAGTGGTTGACTTCATTCACTATATTTCTGAAAATAAAGTGGATTTGTTTATGTTGTACTATCGGACAGTGTTCATTGCAAATCTGCTCCATATTTGAATAAACTGAAATGATTTAAAAATTCATTCAAAATGAAGATGCCAAAATGATACACATTAGATATTATCAACTTAAAGTCATTTTTAAAGAGTCCATTTAGAACTTCAAAGGACATTCACCCTTTCAAGAGAATGCAGGTGTATTTAACAATATTCCAGAAGCCATACGAGGTTTTAAACATTTTGAAATCGCTTTTTTGGCTACATTTTGTTCATGTTTTGATGTTTCTGTTTGGTTGGAGGTCGCCCTTTTATTTTGATATACATGTCTTTAGCTTCCTGCTTTTTTGTGACTGGATTTGTTAAACTTAACGGAACTACTCTCAGTACAGCAAGTGCTGAAGTGTTGTCATGTGTTAGTAAGTTAAAAATGTGAACAGGACCGATGATGAGAAGCTCCGGCTGGTTCCTGACAGCAGTACTTCAGGTATGGCCATGAGTTCCTCACAGGGAACTTGTGCTGTCAGCGGACTCTGAAAACCCAGTCCGCCTCTCAGCTTTGTGAGAAATTGTTACTATCGCTGCTTTGGACATGATGTCCGCCTGCTGGGTTATCCTTGTTATTATGCTGTCTCTTCCATAGACATCCTACTGGAAGGCAGCGTTAGGTCGAGCATTTTTGTGTTACTGTTGCAGCGTAGCTACAATGTGTGTCTAGCCTTTGATAAGCCGTGATAAAATGTCAAAAGCAACTAAGGTGCTCGGACTCTCCTCCCTCCCCCTTTCTCTCCTTCCCATACGCATCACAAGCTCAGCGCCAGCCGCATTCAAAAGAACAGTTGCTAAAAACCTTGCCAAGGCTTATGATAGAAGTTTAATAACTGATTCCGTTCTTATTTTTAACTAATAATGGTTACTGGACTTTAGGAAGCGCTGAACTATAAAACATAACATCTCCACATAGCAGGAGGCAGAGCTAGCAAGCTAACTAGCTACTTTATGCCCGGTAACACAGCTGCTGCCCAGCTAAACATTGCTCACAAATGTATGAGGTTGGTAAGGAAAAGCTTGATTTAATCCGGATTTTCTGGATGTCTTTACCCTGTGGTAGGGAATATGGGTGACATTATCATCGGGGAGTTTGACAGGAGTGTAAACCTTCTCTTTAGTTGTCGGAGGACGTGTTGGGGGGGTGTTCTCCTCCAACCAACAGCAAGATGGACTCTGATTCTGCTCGTCTGTCTCGTCATAGATCGACATTTTGCATGGAGATTAAAACAGTCTGTGTTCAGAGGCAGGAATAAAGGCTGTACGCCATTGGATCTTTTTACGACTGTAATCTCGCATATGATACATCGTTGGTGCGCGTGAGACAGTAGGACAGGACTTTTAGAGTAAAAATAGTTCAGTCCGACCGTCATCAGTCGGACCTGACGAACAAGTAAAGCTAAAGGTCCCTGCAGCTGCGCCACCTCGATTTGGACCAGTTTGGTTTGCATTGCTTTAAATGCATTCATTCGGTGGTCACGGGGATTTGGCCTTCATGTTTTCCTTTGGCCACATGAGTGGTTCAGCTGTACAGCAAGTACAGATGATCCACCCAACGTCCCATCCTACTTCAGGGCTGCTCCGGATTTTCGATGCATTCCAATAATGTTTCAGTAAAGTAACTTTGAACTCGTCTTTCCTTCAAGAAAGCTGTCGCTATGCAGAGCGACTGTAGAGATGACGGTGTAATGCATGACTGAGATCGCTGTCTTGTATTTTATAGGTCATCATCTTTGTATGACGGACTGTGCCAGCTTTGTCCTCATCATTCATTCAGCATTTCCATAATTTTTTCTTAAGTAAGTATTCCTGTTTTCACTCTGCATCCATAAGATAGTTTTAAGTCATTCATTGATGGAGTTTGAATTTCGTTTGTGCCAGGCTGCCCAGAATGCAGTCAAACACAGTGAGAAATGCAAACTCTTTACTTTTTGTTGCTTATTATTAATATTATTTATTTATTTTACTTGTATGTTGATTGCCAGATTGCAAGAGGAAGCAGTTATTATCAATTCTACATGGAGTTCCCATGTTCTCCTAGATTGCATGTTTTCTCTAGGAACTCTGGCTTTCTCTTACTGTTCAAAATGTTCTCTTACTGTTCAAGTTTCCTCTCCTCTAGAGTACTTTCAAATGGAGTGGCAACAGAGAACAACGCCATGTGCAGTTGAAATGAGACATGAAAATACACCAAATTAAGACATTTTTTTTCTCACTGTCTGTACTTTTCCTGTTTTATCTTATAATAACCAAAATTATTACCAATATAATGTAGATATTTACTTACATTTGCTCAGTATCAGGGATAATTGTCTTTTAAACTGGATGAATTGGATTAACTCTTTTGGGTTTTCCTTCCAAAAAGCTTATCAATTTACTGGAGTTCTGGTCCATTCCTTCTGACAGAACTGTCATAATTCAGTAAGAGTTGTGGCTGCCTAACTTACACTCACTCACCTTTTTCATATTTGCTCGCTACTTCTCCATAAAACAGGGCTTTGTGGTGGCCATCTCAAAATACTTTGTTGTCCTTAAGCCACTTTGTAACCACATTGGCTGTATGCTTAGATTTATTGTCCATTTGGAAGACCACGTACCAATTCCTCCTGCAAGAAAACAACCCCCCAACATGATGCTGCCACCTCCATGCTTCACATATACAATGGTACAAGCATCCACCATTATTCCTCTAAATGTAATAGCTCCACTTTTGTTGTAGATAGGAAAAGTTTCCAAAATGTCCCTGTGTGCATCTGCAAACTGCAAGTTATATGTTTATAGTTCTTTCAAAGTAAAGATTTCTTCTTTGCTGAGTGGCTTTTCAATCCATGTCGGTAGAGAACAGTTTGACTGTTGATAGTGACTCTCAACAGCTTCAGACAGCATTTCCACTGGATTTTTGGCTTTTGTTCTGGGGTTAATTTGCACATTTTGTACCAAAAGACATTCATCTCTGGCATACAGAACCCCTCTCCTTACTGAGCAATATCAGTCCAATATAAACTGTAAAACATATAAAATAGGGCATTAAGATGTGTTTATTCAAATTAATTTGAATGGTTTTCTGTCAAAGGAAACTCGACAGATTGCTGTCATTCACTGACAGCATTCACTACTCCTGGATGAGTACATATCACTTTGAAATGCCTTGCTGCTGAAATGTGCTATACAAATAAAATTTGATTGATTGATCGATAGCGGCAGCTACAAATCACCTGCATTGTGTGTTTTGTTCTGTTTTTTTTATTTATTTATTCTTTTTTTTTCATATTTATAGAAGAGCAACACATAGCCACACCATTGGCTGTATTCATTTTATTTTGTCATGTAAATATTTAAAGTGACTCAAGGAGAATACAATGCTTAATTATTTAATGAGCAATGAGTATATATGGAAAGCAGTTGGATGGGAGAATTCAAAACAAATCCAAACTTTTTCGTACCAGTTAAAGTTTGTTCAAGCTTTTCTTGTTGTTGCTGTTCCTCTGCTATGTTTCCTAATGCCAGATGTTCAGTTTCAGATTTGCAATGTACTTTTTAATGTACATTGCAATTAAAAAGTACATTGTACACTGTAGCTACAATTTTCTACAATTTACTAAAAAATTGTAGCTACAGCTCAAATGAGAGACATTGTATTTTAGATGCCCAAGTTTTTTGTGACCTGCTTAAAAACTTTTTTTTAAATTAAATTTTACATACTGACATACATAGATTAACATAACAGATCAAATTCCCACCCATCCCTCGCCCTCCCAAATTGGCACATCATAAAGCACTTACAAAGTCAAAACAAATAAGTACATCACAAAGTGAATACAAGATCTCAACCGTGGCAGGTCTGTCATTAACAATTTTTCATTGAAGGGATTTTAATATAGGATTCCATATTTTCTCAAGCACACTTACTTTATCTTCATTGTAATATTTCAGTCTTTCCAGATGCAGAGTATTTGCTAGTTCCCCCAACCAGAGATCAAGTCCTTTTTCCAAAATCTCAAAATCAACCTTTTGGCAATCACTGTAACAAACAAAACAGCCGTTTTCTCCTGCTTAATGGCTGATCGCAAAGCACTGGAGACCCCAATGATTGCAATAAGTGGTTCTGGGTCCCATTTCTTTCCAAAAGCTGTTGAAAAAAAAAGAAAACTGTTCTTCCAAAATGAGTGAAGCTGAACATGTGACCAGGAGTGTGTCAAGTTACCAATAGCCACCCGGCAGCGATTACAAACTGGAGACACGCTAGTAAAGAAAGTGCTCAGCTTCTCCCTCGAATAATGGAGTCCATGTAAGGTTTTGAACTGTATGAGATTATGTCTGGCATTGACTGAACAGTCTTGTACACTTTTCAAACCCTCCTCCCATAATTCATCGGATAGCTGCCCTAACTCATCCTCCCATGCCTTTTTTATGTGTCTACACGTATGTTATTAAAGATCTTATATGACACTGCCCCCTGATTGGCAGGATCAAATTTATTTATTTCCTCCAGAGTTTCATGTTTTGTTATAGTTTCAAAATCCAACACATTTTTCCTAACATACTCCCTCAAAAGACCGACTTAAAAGACCAACTGACAGCAGGAAAAAACTTGATGGGGGAAGATTATACTCAGAACATAACTGTGCAAAAGATGCAAAAGTTCCATTAATATATAGGTTGCCTATCACATCAATGCCTTTCATTCTCCACGTCCGAAAGACGGCTTTACTGAGACCTGGTGCAAAGGAATGATTTTCACAGATAGGAGTATCAAAGTAAACCTCTGGAGCTTTTATAAACTTTTGTATCTGTTTCCAGATTGTGATGGTACTGCTTGAAAACTTTTAATGGTCTCGCTGTGTTATGCACATAAATGGTCCTTCTGGTGCTCTTCCAGTAATTTATATAGGAGTTGCCACATCAGCTTCAGTGTTGCATGTTATTAGAAGTCGATAGGATTTTTTCTACATATAGTATGTACAGACAGAGTTTCTGATATTAAATGTTTTTCTTTTCCTTTAGGTGCGGTAGTACCATGAAGAGTGGAGGAAGAGGTAAGGTACAGCCTGTTGAGGAGGTCATTGGCAAAAGACCTAAACGTAAATGCCTGCAGTGGCACCCTCTTCTTTCCAAGAAGGCTTCAGAGTTTTCTGAGGAAGAGGAAGAAGAAGATGAGGAGGAGCTGGGGAAGGTTAGTAGCTTCAGTGGTGCAGGGTTAATTTTTTTTCTCCAGCCTGACCCTAAATAATATGTGCATTCACCACCAGAAGCGGACTCTACATTGCAGTTGATACATTTATTCTTAATAGGCAGGGCTGTGCAGTGAGGATCAGGACTCCCAAGTGCATAATGTAAGCACAACAGAGGAAGCTGAAGAAGACTCTAATGAACACCGGGCACGTCGGCCTATGAATGCTTTCCTCCTCTTTTGCAAGCGGCACCGTTCTCTGGTCCGACAGGAACATCCTCGTCTTGACAACCGTGGGGCCACAAAAATATTGGCTGACTGGTGGGCTGTGCTGGAGCCCAAGGAGAAGCAGAAATACACTGATATGGCCAAGGAGGTAATGCATCTTTACATTACTACTCTAGTGTAGTAAAGTTACGTTAAGCTCTGCCTTACATGCATACAATTTAACCTGAGTCATTTTTGAGAAAAAGCCAGCGATTCAGTAGCTCCTCGCTACTGAATTGCTTTTTCTCAAGCTCATAAAGTCAGTAGAGATTATGAACAACAGTGCTCACAGAAGCTTTCTTCATTACAAAGGCAAAATTAGGCTCTTTTTAACCCTGGTGAACCTCATGACAAAGTAGTGGCAGGTAAAACATGGAAGTTATGAGCATATTCTGTCTAGTGTAAACATTTACTCCCTGTTGTAAATTTGTTGGAATCTGTTACAACAATGCAGCCTCCAACTTCAGGTTGAATCGTTCAGTCTGTCAATCACAAATTCTGTATGTTTTTTTCACTCTAGAGTTGAATATAAATCTCTTCAGATTTCTCAGATACAATCTTTTGGTGTGGATGGACTTTTCAGGAGCTGAAGTTTTTCGACAGAAATAAGATCATATGATTTGTAGAAATTATGTGGTTTTACCTTTGGAAGGTTTTAGGCTCATGATAAAGTCGAAAGCGATATTGAACAAAGGAGGAGGTGATGGTTGAATAAAACTTAAGGAAGGTTCTGGTGTAGATGCACCTGATAACAGGATGTCGTTGTGAGAGTGCCACCAAAAGCAGCAATATAAGAGTGCAGCAATTCAGCTTCTTCATGAATGACAGAGAACCTTGACGTGTGAACCTAAATAATTATTTTAGAATAAGCAGGTAAAGGTACATACATGTGATTAGGAGGCCCGTTTCCAGGATCAGGTTCAGTCATCAAAGATTTTTGGATTTGATGTATATTAATGTTATGGTCCGCCCAACAAAGGAACAAGGACAAAGGCATATATAAAAAAATAACTTCTATTTATTTTTCCAAGAAATCTTAACAAAAGGCTTGCAACAACAATATCTTAGAAATATAGAAAAAATGGCCCAAAAGAAATCAACTAAGGCAGGGGAGCTCAAACTTTTTGAGACCAACATCTACTTTTTCTCTTACCAGCCGGCTGAAATCTACCTCATGACACGAAGACATAAAAACAGTAAATTAAACCCTATTGACTTATTTTCTATACAAATATACAACAGTTATATAAGAAATGATGAAGTGATAGGAAACCTAATGCAGTTTCTTCCTCAGTGAGATTCTGACACTGGAAGCAGGTTACTGGTTTCTCAGTCAGAAGCTGGTTGCAAACCTGAGGCCAGCAGCTGTCGGTCAGTTATGGTAGATCTGAAACTTTGGTTTGATGTCCTCAATATGAGAAACTATAGACTGATAGGAGGAACCAAAGACCTCTGCAGATGTAAAGGCAAATTTTCTGAATTTGGGATATAATTAAATTTCACATAATTATCGTGGTAGAAGCCATTTGTTTGTTAAAACTTAATCAAATTTATTTGTCCTATTTGATGTTTGTTATGACATATTTGCTGCAAACGAACGAGGTAATTAGTCCAAGTTTGTTTATTGCACGTTCAGAAACTCCAGCGGCTGTGATGAACCACAGCGAAGGTAAATAGAGGTGAAACAACCCAAACAGGTGATCAACTCAGAAGCACTCGCACCTTTTTACTCTCTCTCTCTTTATTGTGAAACACACCCGTTGCCATGGCAACCGCCTGCAAGCCGAGCAGAGATTACATTAAAAACTTTCAGTCCGTTATGATATCAGGTTTCCAGGCTTGATATTCAATTATCGATTATTAATAAGCCTCTCATGAACACAGTGGTGGTTGATCAGCTCATTTAAACTCCTGATCTGCTGTCAGTCGGTCTTTTGAGTCGCCTTTTTATTTGTCAATGAATCTGGAACGCAGCTTGATAATAATTACTGAGAATATTAATTTTAACACGTTTTGTTGATTTTTTTATTATTCTTTAAAGAAGCTACAAACGTTTTGGATCTTAGTGAATATTTTGATAAGTGTGTCAGAAGAGGAAGAGCTGGTCTCAGCATCCTGGAGGCCTTCAGTTTGTCACATACCGCCGAGATCGACTCAAAACCTTCCCACAATCGACTGGTCGATCGCGATCGACGTATTGAGCACCCCTGAACTAAGGCATACCTAACTCAACATGACAAACCAAAAACTGACTTCACACAATGAACACACAGCGGAATTCATACTCAAAGGCTAGCCTACACAAACTAGGAGGGGTGGGAGAGAAGACAAAGAGAAACGATACATAAATAACTAATTTAAATCGAAACATTTTAACTTTAACACAACTATAAAAACTAAACAACCTAACACCATAAATGTTTTAGCAGTTATGCTATTAGTAGGAAGAATCTTCATCATCAAGTCCCCTGGTTCCAGCAGCCTGATGGTTTGTTCCATTTCCTGGTTTGCCTTAAACCAATCATCTTCTCCCAGCCAGTCCTTCAAACTCAGCAAAAACAAAGAAAATTGTTAATGATCTAAATAAACATAATGTGTGCACCCAAATTAGTAAACAACCTAATACAAAACCCACCACCAAAAAAAATAATTAAATTATCAATGTAAAAACATTTAAATAAATGCTAACACTAAGGAAAAGATGGAGGAACCTCTACAATCGACCTAATATTATTGCTCGATTAGTGCTTCTTATTTGAAATCTCTTAAGGTCAGTCCCTTGTGCTTGGTTTTGTGGGAAACTACAGATTATGTGACCTGATGTGCAACTTGTGCATTTTTCAAGCTATATTCTTTGCCTAAAGTTACAAACACTAATGTTTACATAAATTCCCTTCTCACCCACCGCGGGTGGTTCTTATCCTCTGAGCTCGGGTCCTCTACCAGAGGCCTGGGAGCTTGAGGGTCCTGCAGTATCTTGGCTGTGCCTAGGACGGCACATTTCTTGACTGAGATGTCTGATGTTGTTCCTGGGATCTGTTGTAGCCACTGCTCCATTTTGGGGGTTACTGCCCCGAGGGCCCTGATGACCACAGGCACCACTTGGTCTTCACCTTCCAGGCCCTCTCCAGTTCCTCCTTGAGGCCCTGGTATTTCTCCAGTTTCTCATGCTCCTTTTTCCTGATGTTGAAGTCACTTGGTATTGCTACATCTACCACAACGGCTTTCCTCTGTTGTTTATCCACTACGACAATGTCTGGTTGGTTGGTTCGCCCTTACCATTTTGTCTGTCTGGATCTGCAAGTCTCACAGGATCTTAGCTTTGGGGGTGTTTCCCATTTTGATCTCGGGGTTTCCAGTCCATATTTTGCACAGATGTTTCTGTACACTATGCCTGCCACTTGGTTAAGTCGTTCCATGTACGTTTTCCCTGCCAGTATCTTGCACCCTGCTGTTATGTGCTGGACTGTCTCAGGGGCCTCCTTGCACAACCTACACCTTGGGTCTTGTCTGGTGTGGTAGATTTGGGCCTCTATTGCTCTGGTGTTTAGGGCCTGTTCCTGGGCGGCCAGGATGAGGGCCTCTGTGCTGTCCTTGAGTCCAGCTTTTTTCAACCATTGGTAGGATTTACTGATATCAGCCACTTCGGTTATTTGCTGGTGGTACATCCCATGTAGGGGCTTGTCCTCCCATTATGGTATCTCTGGCACCTCAACCTCCGTTCCCTGTTGTCTGAGACATTCACTGAGCACATTGTCTGTTGAGGCTTTGTCCCTGATGTATTTATGGATCTTAGTTGTTTCGTCCTGGACAGTGGTTCTCACACTCACTAGTCCTCTGCCTCCGTCCTTGCGGCTCGTGTACAGTCTCAGGGTGCTGGATTTGGGATGGAACCCTCCATGCACTGTTAGTAGTTTTCTGGTCTTAATATCTGTGGCTTTTATCTCCTCCTTTGGCCAGCTAATTATTCCAGCAGGGTATCTGATTACTGGCAAGGCATAGCTGTTTATCACACAGATTTTGTTCTTGCCATTGAGCTGGCTTCTCAGGACTTGCCTTATTCATTGGAGGTATTTAGCTGTGGCTCTTTTCCTTGTGACCTTATTGAGGTTGCCATTTGCTTGTTGTATACCTTGGTACTTGTAACTGTACTTGTACCGAATTACTGGAAGTCCTGCTTCCAGATCCTGGAAGTAGGACTGATGACCTTCCCCCTCTTTGTGACCAGCCGACCACACTTCTCCAGTCCGAATGACATCCCGATGTCCGTGCTGTAGATCCTGGTGGTGTGGATCAGTGAGTCGATGTCTCACTCACACTTGTTGTACAGCTTGATGTCATCCATGTAGAGAAGGTGACTGAAAGGCTAGCCTTTTTTGAGTCGGTATCCGTAACCAGTCTTATTGATAATTTGGCTGAGGAGGTTCAGGCCTATGCAGAACAGTATAGGGTCACCCACGAGCTCCGAAGCAGGGACCTAAAAAGCAGGGCCAGCGTCGAAAAAAGGCCGGTGGAAACACTCGCAAAGCGGGTACGGTCGAGCCGCAAATATTAGAGCTATATTGGAAAAGGGGCACAAATATCTTGAGTATCTCTGTGAGCATCAGTGCCTTCACCATTATAAATGATGTGAGGGTTTTTGGGTTGTTCACTCTATTGCTGGGTTTCAGATGATGTAGCACTGATGTCACCCAATGCAGACGGAGGGCAGGAATTAAATGCAGCCTATTTATTTATGTTGATCCAGCATCAAAATTCCTAGAGCAGGGATGTCAACATCCAGTCCTCGAGGGTCGGTGTCCTGCAACTTTTAGATGTGCCTCTGCTGCACCACACCTGAATAGAATAATTAGGTCATTAGCAAAGCTCTGGAGAACTGATCTACACAAGGAGGAGGTAATTAAGCCATTTCATTCCTGTGTTTTGTACCTGTGGCACATCGAAAAACTGCAGGACAGCGGCTCTCGAGGACTGGAGTTTGACACCCCTGCGTGTCATGTATGGTTGTTCCAACAGTTCTAATAGATAGAAAGATGAATGTTTTTTTGGGTTTTGAGTTTGAGTGATCTTTCTGTGACAATTTTGCCACTCAGAAAAAAATTTAGATTTTCTGAGTAGTGTTGAAATATCTACTTATGTCATAGTTGTAGGTCAGGCCGCCTTGTCTAAAACCCTCCTGAAGACTTTTAACAGTAAAGGGTCTAATTTAGGTTCAAGTGGCTCACAAAACTGAATGGCAAACCCCTCTCGGCTAGGTACTTTAACAGATTTCAAATCTTTGATAGCCTAATTTAATTCTGATAGAGTAGTATTGTTCTTCAATGTAGATTTATTTGAGGCATCTAGAATGTGCAGGACTAAATTACTGAAAATTGCTTACACCAGGGTTGAATCACAAGTTTCAGAAGCACACAAACTTTCATAAGACTACTTAAACCTAGCATCAATATCATATATATTACTTATTTCAATGAAAATATCTAATTGTGAACTCAGTAAACCACTATGAAAAGGTGGAAGACATATTTCCTGGGAAGCTGAAGTACAGAATTACTGGAGAAGGATCCAAATGACGATGTTGTGATAGTTTACTCCGGAAACCATAGGCATCATTTTTTGTTCAATTAAAAAGTAGTCTATTCTTTCTGGGTGTACTGAGGAGAAAAATAAAAATAGGCTGGATGACAGATATATAAATCTTAAGGTATCTATTATTCTACAGTTAGGATTCAACTGTGTGACTCTGTGATCTGGTAGAATGGAAAAACGATTGTTAAGGAAGTCCATATTATCCCAATTAGGACGATAACCATTAGCGAATTGACTGGCCTATCAAATTGTTCACCTTGTGATTGCAAACTCAGTGAAAATATTGAATGCTCAGATGTTTCTAGACGCATTCATCAAATTGGTTTCCTGTAGATAAGAAGTGTAACTTTTAAACTTATAATGTTGAGAGAATATTTTGTTGGGTTTCACTCGATGACTTAGTCCCCGGACATTCCAGTCCACCAAAGTGATGTTGGTCAGTGCTCTATTTACTGAAGACATAATAAGAACTTGATAAAAAGGATATTTAAGAAAACATGACACAATGGAAAAAACGGCATAAATAACAAGTCAAGTAAACATAAAAGATTATTGTGACGAAACAAAGTTGGTTTAAAAAAGAAACTGCTATATTTTAAGTTCTCCACGTTCATCTTTTCCCTATCCAAATTGTTTAAATGCTCACCGGCTTACTGGTTTTGTGCTTCACACAAAAACCAGTATGATTATGAAAAGACCTAACTCTGAAATGTCTAGCCAGCTTAGGGTAATGTCACAACACATATACAAAGTATATTATGAGACTCTAAGGTTTGATGCCCTTTTCTTTGTTGTACGTTTTCACAAATTACCCCCAATGCGTAACTCCTTAGTGCAGAAGAAAATAAAGGGGTATGAACAGTAGTGGTAATGGACATACTCATCAACTCTTTTAGACCCACAGAAGGTAGTGAATAAATATGGCGTGTAAAGAGAACTATTTATGTTTTTTCCACTTTACAAATCAGAAAAATGAAAACAAATGTTTTCATTTTGATTGAATGCAACATGGCTACAGTTGTTTTCAACAAGATCACTTCTTTTTATTTTGCTCTTCTAGTATAAAGATGCATTTATGAAGGCAAACCCAGGCTACAAGTGGTGTCCCACCACAAGCAAGCCACTCAAGAGCTCTTCCTATCAGCATGTCAGCTGTTCTCGCAAAAAGGTGTGGTCCTTCTCCTGCAACTCACCCAAGGATTCTACTGCCAAAAATGTGCCCAAAAACGACAGTTTGCACCAGTTGAACTTTGCCATGGCAGGTGGGTTTAATAGCATAGTAGTAAGATGATGAAGAATTGGATTACTTTTCTAACTTGTGCCATTATTTTTAAGACCCCACAAAGATGGGAGGCCTGAGCATGCTGCTGTTAGCTGGTGAACACGCCCTCACAAACAGGGAGGTAGGGTCTTCTCAAACATCTTTTGAGGCAAAAACTGGAGTTGTCTAAAAACTAAATTTTTGAGTTTCTTCATTTACAAATATGCTTTTGATTTTAAATTGTATTTCTAAAAGTTTGACGGTTCTTTACTATTATCTGCCTAACCCTAGAAATGTTTTATTTTCTAGATCTCTCCCAGCACTAAATCTACATTACCTGACATAGCCATTAAAGGAAGCTCCTTTTCAGAGGAAACTAAAGAGGTTTGTTCTTTATTCAAAGTCTCATTATTCCTTCTGCTCCTTTCTGCAATAGAAATGGCAATTGTTACATTATTCAGAATTGCATAATAAACAGAAAAGAATATCTATCATTCTGAAAATGATAGTTTGATAGTAAATTGTCTGGTGGAATGATAACTTTCAAAACTGAATGGGCTTTAGCTAGTGTTGAAAAAAATACATTTATTTCTTAATGGATGATTCTATCATTGTGTTGTTTAGTTCAAAGTTTTTAAATTCAACGTTTATTTATAGAGTACAGCACATTAACAACAATCTCAGCTGAACAAAGTGCTTCATAAGAGTTATAGAGTTACAGATAGAAAAGAGTATAAATTTCAACTTCTATGTACTACAAATCTGGAACAAATTTCCAGAAAACTGCAAATATGCTAAAACACTGAGTTTCTTAAAATCAGTTGTTCCCAAAGATTTTCTTCTGGGTCCCCCTGTGGATTACAACAAAACAAACAAAAAAAAAACAATTATTCACACACATTATTCAACCAGACATAAACCTATACTCATTTTTTTTTCAAACTCCACTGAAATTTATTTCACATTTCAGATTGCAACAAAACAAACTTCCAACCATCTTTACAGTGAAACACTTTTGTATAACTGTTTTGTTTTTTTCATTCGTCCGTACTGCTTCCCACGCCCTTCTTTGGGACCACGGCCCACACTTTGGGAACCACTGCTTCAAATCAAGGCTAAAACCACCTGTTTAGAGTTATTTTTGAACCATAATAAATAGAACATTGACCAACATATCTCATGTGTATTGATAATTTTGATGATTGTACTCTCCAAAAGTTTCTCAAATTGATGACAATGGCATTTTTATGACTTTTTAGGTTTGTGTTTTTATGATGTAAAGCACTTTGAACTACCTTAACTACACTCAACAAAAATATAAACGCAACACTTTTGTTTTTGCTCCCATTATTCATGAGATGGACTCAAACATCTAAAATTCATTCCTGATAAACAATATTACCATTTCTTTCAAATGTTGTCCACAAATCTGTCTAAATGTTTGATAGTGAGCACTTCTGCTTTGCTGAGATAATCCATCCCAGCTCATAGGTGTGCCACATCAAGATGCTGATCTGACATCATGATTAGTGCACAGGTGTACCTTATACTGCCCACAATAGAAGGCCACTCTGAAATGCGCAGGTTTGTCACACAACAAACGCCACAGATACCGCAAGCATTGAGGGAGCGTGCAATTGGCATGCTGACAGCAGGAATGTCAACCAGATCTGTTGCTCGTGCATTAAATGTTCATTTCTCCACCATAAGCCGTCTCCAAAGGCGTTTCAGAGAATATGGCAGTACATCCCACCGGCCTCACAACCACAGACCACGTGTAACCACACCAGCCCAGGACCTCCACATCCTGCAGGTTCACCTCCAAGATCGTCTGAGACCAGCCACTCAGACAGCTGCTGAAACAATTGGTATCTGTGGCATTTGTTGTGTGACAAACCTGCGCATTAAATATCTGGCTTTATTTTAGTCCGTCGGGACCAGAACCTCAAGGTTCTCCAATAAAGAATTTCTCTGCAAACATCAGCAGAGTTGAACACAGCTGCTGCATGCTGATGTTCCCTCATAATAAAGGGGAACAGACCGTATAATGGAAAAGCTCTCTACTTGGGTGTAGAACCAAACCGCACATTAACCAGTTAGTGTACAAATTTCCTGTGGAAAAGCATATATAGTATTGACAGTGCAAAAAGGCCTTTAAAATAATTCATTGAATAAGATAGATTGTTGCTCATACTAGTAACTGTAAATAGTGTTTTTGTATCTGAAATTTTAACAATGCAATTACTATTTAAAGCAATTTCCATTGCTTTAAATGGTAATTGAACAAACCCAGTTAACAAGATACTTTTTACAACTTATAACTTACCATAAAGCTAACCAATTTTTGTTCATATACCTCTGTAGATGTTGTCTCAAACAATTCCCAACAGAGTGCCTGATATTGACAGCAGGATGAAGACAGGGCTTTCCCTGTTGGAAGAGGTAGGAATACATTACCTACAGTCATCAGTATTGTCATATCCATCCATTCATCCATTTTCTGTACACCCTTTCCCCAAGTGAGGTCAGAAAGTTTGCTGGTGCCCATTTCCAGCGAACGTTTCGGGCGAGAGGCGGGTATTGTTATAACTAATGATTGAGTTTGTAGAGTCCCATTTTTGATGGAAATACTTTGTCGCCGCCTTGTGGCTGAAATAGTAATACCCTTAAGACAAAAAACACTTTTTAGACTGTCATTTTAAATGATTTAAGGAAAACATATATAGCAAACTGATGTTTGTTTGCAGAGTCAATGCGTCCCTAATATGCTAGGCTTATGAACAATCCTGAATGCACTTATAGCATAAGTATTCTGTAGCTTTAATTTAAAATTTCGAACAAAATGTCAGTTCTCTACAATGTATTTGTCTTTGTCTTTTCTGATATTTTGGAATCAGGAGATATGATCAGGAGGCCTCAAACATTTTACTTAATAAAATACAGGTTGAATAAAGAAAAGAAAAAAATGTTTATTCACAAAGCAAGTGATGCAGAAATGTTTAACATTTAAGTTCATGGCTCTGATGCAAACATCATTGTTGCACATCCCTGTAAATGTAAGCTGGACTTTCCCATGTTGTAAAAATTGGATGTGGGAAACTGAATATATATTGCAGTACACATGAATCTCAGACCCCATAATTTCAGGTCTTTAAAGGACATCAAACTGGACAAATATCTGTCTGTTAAGATCATGAGAGATTGTAGCATGACCTATATAGGTGTGTAGAATATTTTATCATTGACCTTAATAGAGGTCAATGATATTTCCACATGAATTCAGACCAAAAGAAGTTATCCCTGATACTGACCAAATATATATAAACTCTTGAATTCGAGGAAAGATACAAAAAAATTCTAAAAATATTCTGGAATATTTTATCATTGACCTTGCTAGAGGACATTCACCATGACATTTCCACATGAATTCAGACTTACTTTGGAGCGACTGGAGCATTGCCAGAAAATGCCAAGTTTTCTGGCATTTTCTGGCAATTATTTATTTGAAACAAAAATAATGTTGGTAATTCTAACTAAGCTAAACAGGTAAGGTTTGGTCTGATGCTAATTAGTGAACTGATAGAAACTTTGGACAGTGAGAAGAACATTGTTTGTGTCTTTCTATTCAGTAGAATAGTTACAGATTTGACAGAATTATATATGTGGCTACACTCTTATAGCTTGCCACCATCAGAGTGTGAATGTGTGTGAATGACTGAATGTAGTGTGAAGTGCTGTGGGGTCTTCTGGACTTGATAAAACGCTATAAAAATCCAGGCCATTTAGCATTTTACTGAGAGCTTCAGATGAAATATGTGCACTTTTAAATGATTTCAGTTATTTTTTTAATCTTTTAAGCAAGTTTTAATTAACAGCTTCAACCATTGGGATTCATCAAGAGCCAGCTAATTTCATCACTTAACATAGTAAAAGCTGAAGTCTAGATGTATATTATTCAGTCTGTTAGAATCAAACAGAATTATTGTATAGTACCAGAAAGAAACAGGATGGAGAACTGATTATGTCATGGTGTGTTCAGTCTTCCTTGTCAGGCACCCCTGAAGGAAAACCATACAGACAGTCAGCTCTCTTCCAGCTTGCAGAGGTAAGTGAATCATCTTTAAAAGATGCATGTTAAATTAATTAATGTCATAAAGACAATGACGTAACCATGTCTCAGAATCTAAAATTTTAATACCTGAATACAGGTTTAGGAAGGTCAAAATATTGTTGACAACAGAACTTTATTAATCCAGGTTTTTGCAGATAATAGCATACATTAAATTTGATCGACCAAATCTCCATATAGATGTCAATCTTTTAGGACATTTTAGGAATAATATTTAACTTTCACAAATTTCCAAAATAGCCCATCTGATTTATAGTGATATTTATATCTAGAACTTACAATTTTTGTTCCTTGTGATATAATGAGTTTATATCACAAGGACACTTCAGGAAAGTTTTTTTATACCAATCTGTTTGGACTGCAGTAATTGTTGGCTAATATATTTTAAGAGTTCTGAAGTTCTATTTTTTATTCTGATGCAATATTTATCCAGTCGGATTGAGTCTCATAGGAGCAAAAACCCACCACTCTTTGATGCCACCCTTTGGTCTTCCTTGCTCACCTTTTTACTTGCATTTGCAACTCTGCTTTGTTGAACATACAGTAACAGTGAGCTCAACACACAGTAGCCAACATTGCTATCTCTTGAGATCTGTGTTTACTAAAATACGGTGTCTCATATTTAACAAAACAACATATTATTATTACTATTATTTAGTTACACTGTAAAATTAAGAAAATGTTGACAAAGTTTTTTAATATAAAACAATGTTTTATATGTAAATTTCTACAATTAGCTAAAAACTGCTAAGTTAATCAAACTAGACTTTGTTTGAATAATTAACAGGGTTTTTTTTCCCATTAATCTTTGCATTTTTTGTTGTGCAAAAGGCAATGCCCAAAATATTTGTCAGAAGTTCTAAATATTTGCCATGGGCACATAGCATAGTGCTATCTGTGTATTATGCTAGCAGCAACAATTGTTGCCATGCTTACATTTACTCTTCTTATGATCAATTTTCTTTATATATCAGTAAAAGACACTTGAAAGAACATGTGTTCAAAATAGTTTATTTATATTTCATTATGATTATGGGATATGTGGGGGATATTTTTGAAAATACAGATTCACATAATGTAATTGTTTGTTGTTGTTGTTTTTTTAGATGTGTTTGGCATCAGAAGCAGGAAAAATAGACTCAATAGTGTCTCAGCCCAATGACAACTGCTTCACAGCAACACTCAAGCAAATATCCAGGAAGCCAGGAGTTAAGGAGGAGAGAGACAACTCTGACTGCCGTAGTTCTCCTGATAGATCACCTTCCCCTCTGTCTCCTTCCTCTGGAACATCCACCCCCACTGCTCAGCATTCAAGCCAAAGTGGATGTGTCAAAAAAAAGTACAAGAAATATGAGGAAGTGAAGTGCAACAACATCCCATTTTCAGAAAAGAGAGTGGGCGTGAATTGTCAGCACTTTGAATCCAATGTGGACAGGACCATTGAGGCAGTAGCCAGAGGAGCCTGGATTGACAAAGAGGATAAATGCAAGAAGAAGACCCCTGCCAGTCTAATCAGTAGAACCTCTAGTCTGCCACAAAGGAAAACTAAGACCAAAGTTAAGATACTGGTTAAAACGAAAGAAGAGGAGTTGGAAGACAGCAGCAAGCTGCAGGGATCTTCTGATGGGGAAAGAAAGAAAGTAGTGCCTGGCATTGAGACCAAGATTGAAGCAGAAAGTGTAACTAGTGAAAGAACAGGCCTTCAAGGCTGCATGATAGAGCCTCCCCAGCTCCACTGCGACCAATCGCCGGTGAAGCCCAAAGAAGAGGACAAGGAGAAGCACAAGGAGAAAGAACAGCAGAAGGCTAGTGACACAACCTGTGAGCTGAACACACACAACCATGGCTCCAGAAAATCTGAGCGAAGCTGTAAGGGGGCCTTGTACAAAACTCTTGTGTCTGAGGGAATGCTAACTTCACTGAGAGCCAATATAGACAGAGGTATTTAATTTGAATTCTCAACCAAATAGATTAACCCATTTAATCCCAAGTTTTTTCCTGCAAAAAAGTGCATGCATTTCAATCCTTGGACCTCCCTAACATGATATTTATGAGTTATTACATCTTATGTTGGTTATGTTTGTGAAAATGTAGGTTATATACTTCATAACAATTGTTACCGGTGGGAAACTGCATAGATTGAATTACAGAAATCTAAAAAAAAAATAAGAAAAATTATGACATGCATAACCTTTATAACAAAGAATGGTTATAAGAATGTTCAAAAATATTTTAGATACATAAAGATTCAGTACTACATCCTGCAGATGTCATTGTTTCAATGTGTCGAGTGACCTTTGACCTCGTGTAATCATTTCATAAAAGAGGCTAAATCAGGTAAAATGTTAGTATGTACAAATCTGCATCTGGGAGGAAATTCTCCCTGTTCTACCAGACCAAGCAGTACACCTTTACCCTGTCCTAAACTAGATTCAGGTGTAGTGTCATCCTGTAGTGGTCATTCAGCTTTGGGAATGACAGTTATATAGAAGACATCATTTTGAGGTTCCTTCAGGTCTAGAAGATCAAAAATATCTGATAGTTTTAAGCTGTGTGGGAACAGCAAGGCATATAGAATAAACAGGAACGCCATGGGCACATAGCATAGTGCTATCTGTGTATTATGCTAGCAGCAACAATTGTTGCCGTGCTTACATTTACTCTTCTTATGATCAATTTTCTTTATATATCAGTAAAAGACACTTGAAAGAACATGTGTTCAAAATAGTTTATTTATATTTATTTATGAAAGTATTTTACAGACTTCCTCTTGTACATGTTTGTGACAGACATTTACAGGCAGAAAGTAAACAGGTCTGGGCGTGTGACCTTTCACACTAGATACATGAAATTGATATTGCTTAGAGTAGGCACATATTTTATTCTAAAACTTCAATTAGCTGCCAAAAGTCAAAACTATTATTTGAGAGCTCCCAGAAGTTAGAAAAAAATGTCTGGCAACAATTGTTGCCGGTGGGATTCAATGGGTTAAACATACCATTCTAGTCTTGTGAAAATATGTAGTTTAGGAATGCTGATAAACGTATCTAATATGGCTGACTCATTTCTGCAGGTAAACGAGGTGGTTTACGCGCTTTTGATCATGATTCTAACTGGAGTCAGGACAGCTGGTCAGTTTCACACTTGGGACCAAGTAATACCAAGAAGCTAAAAAAGTCCAAGTCCAAAGAAGAGTCTTCACAGAGGTTTGTCATATCCCACCACAAATACATTTAAGCTATGTAAAATCTGTAGAAAGTGCTAAATATTAGGGTGATGGCAAGTAGGGCTTTCAGTCTTAAGGACTTTGGGTTCATCACCAATGAAGACTTGTAAGAATATCAGCAGAAAACATGACATATCTCCTGTGTTATGCAATAAAAAATTATATATTTTCCAAATTTGATTTCCCTTTACATTACATCCTTTGAAAATAGACTGCTCAAAAAAATAAAGGGAACACTCAAATAACACATCCTTGATCTGAATGAATGAAATAAATATGAAAATAATTTCCACCTGTTGTCTATTCCATTTGCACAACAGCAGGTGATATTGTCAATCAGTGTTGCTTTCTAAGTGGACAGTTTGATTTCACAGAAGTTTGATTTACTTGGAGTTATATTGTGTTGTTTGAGTGTTCCCTTTATTTTTTTTGAGCAGTACATAATGAAATGATATGCTGGGGTCCTTTCCTATCAGAATCAAGCTTCTTGGTTGAAATAGTTTCATTTCTTTGAAAGCCATTTAACCTCCAAAGTGATGGAGTGGCACAGGGGTTAAGCACAACCCACATGTAGAGGCCTTAGTACTCAATGCAGCCATCGCAGGTTTGATTCCCAGCCTTGTTACCTTTGTTGCATGTCTTTTCCCTTCTCTTGTTATCTCCTTTCCTTTTAATTCATTATCAAATAAAGGCGACTAGAGCCTTTAAAACCTTTAAAAAAATGGCACCATATAATTATTTCCTGTACTGTTTGTGATCTAATATTGGTCTTGATTTTTCAGCCTGGGAAAACTAGAAGAAGAGTTTGAAAAGAAGTTCAACAGCCTGCCACAGTACAGTCCACTCACCTTTGATAAGAAAGGGACAGCTGTTGCCAAGAAAAAGAAAACTGACTGCTCCTCTAGCGTAGATGAACCCTCTAAAGCTCCAAAAGGTCAGAATGCTGTTTATATCAAAGGTCACTCCACTGAACAAAGCAATGACAGGATTTCCCTCAGTGTATTATAAGTCTTTTATTTATTTAATTTCTTTTTACTTTAAGCCAACTGCACACATTCTTCACTGGCAGGGCAGAGTTGTTCCTGTAAGATGGGTTTATACTTTATGCCTTGAACATGGTATAAAAGCAAGAAAGTGCACCAATCACACTGCTGGCACCTTTGCAATTTGGCCACGCTATTGTGGCTGGATCTCAAAAGTTTACCTCGATGCAGATCATGAGCTCTTTCTTTCACTTAAACTGGACATAGGCTCACCTGAGTGGACATTTATATCAACCCCCTGTGAGCACTCATGTTTCTTTGGAGAACTCTACATCAAAGCATGAGTCAAGTTTAAAAGTGACCATGTTTGCTCAGGTTGTGCAGCTCAATGTGAACGCAAATATACTGTAGGTGCGCGTTAACTGTACAGTGAGAATGGTATATCTGTGTAAGCAAAGAATTATGTGTGGCATGTGTGTTTACATCTCAACATGCTGCCCAGCACATGGCTCTGTGTCTGCGCTGATAAAGTTTATGTTCCTTGGTTAGACTTGCCTTAGTGGACCAGTGGTTCAGCCCATGGAGGATGTATCGCACTTGACTTTTAGTCCTGCAGCATGGTGGTTTTATTTTATTTTCTCTTTATTTTTTTATTTATTTGTGGTGACATGACACTTCAAAATGCACCATATAAATGCTTTGTTTACTTACACTCAGGCAGAGTGCCTATGTGCACAGAGATCAGGAAAACCAAAACAGTCTCTGTGGGGCTTATCAAAAACTCAATTGAAGATCTACAAAGGCCACATAGCAGATCCACATAAATTAAATCTTCCTGTTTGTCCCTCTGTTTCCAGCAAAGAGAAGTGCAGTGCAGTGGATTTAGCTCATCATGCAGGGTTGGTCCAAGGTTGTATGTGGCCTTGAGCAGAATTTGAATTATAATTTTCTCATACTTTTAGAGCACAAGTGCAGCAAAGAATAAGGATCACTATAGAATAGTTGAGGAAATCCCCTCTGATTCCTCTGATGACGAGTGTAATGACAGCAGTAATGAGGAGTGGCTGCCAGGGAACACTACAAATATCGGAGATACGGATGATGAAGGAGATGCAGATAATCAGGGGGGTGAAAGTAGAGATGATGAGAGCCAGGATGATGAAGGACAGGGTGCAGAGGGAGGTCACCAAGATGAGGGAGCTGAGGGAAATGTTCACATGGTACATGCTCAGAGAAAAGTTTACAAGGGGAATGCCTGCACTCAACCCCGCAAATATGTCTGGAAAGTCCAAGACAATAACTTTGATGGAGACTTGCTACCTTTTCTAGGAGAAAGAAGAGTTGATGGAAGAGATCCAATTGCTTTCTTTACGTATTTGTTTCCCTTACATCTCATTGATCAGATAGTGCATAACACCAACATGTATGCGCTGCAGAAAGGGAAAGAAAATCTGGCAGTGACAAGAGAAGAAATGCAAATTTTTCTAGGGATCAACATGGTCATGGGATACATTCGGTATCCTAGGACACGGATGTACTGGTTCAGTGAGGCTGGCCTTCGTCTTGGAATAATTGCAGATGCTAAGTTATCTCCACTTTGTGGATAACTATACCCACGAGCCAGCAAACACAGACAGGCTCTTCAAAATAGCACCAGTGCTAAACACACTTCAAAAAACATTTCTGATGGCAGCAATCCATGAAGAATTCCAATCAATTGATGAACAAATCATTCCCTTCAAAGGCCAACTGTCAATTAAGCAATACATACCCAAAAAGCCCAAACCCTGGGGAGTGAAAGTGTGGGTCAGGGCAGGGTCCTCAGGTTATATGTACAAATTTGAAATATACCAGGGCTCAGCAATTAGGGGTCAGAGCAGTGGTTTGGGAATGGCTGGAGATGTAGTGATGTGCCTTTGTGATGACATAAAGCACAAAAACCACAAGGTGTTTTTTGACAACTTCTTCTGCCGCATTTCACTCCTTGAGGCCTTGAAAGATCTTGGCATCTATGGCACAGGTACATGCAGAACAAATAGAGTGAAAGGAGCAAGTGAGAAACTTAAGAGTGAAAAACAACTGAAAAAAGAAGGCAGAGGAGCCTGCTCCGTTGTCAGCACCAACAGTAACATCACTGTCACACGTTGGCTTGACAGTTCAGTCATCCACATGGCATCAACCTGTGCAGGTCAGTCCCCTGAAGACACGGCCCAAAGATGGTTGAAGAAAGAACAAACCATGGTCAGTGTCCAAAGACCATACTCGGTGGCCCTTTATAACCAACACATGGGTGGAGTGGATCTCGTTGACCAGTGTGTGGCAATGTATCCCCACAGACGTAGAAACAAGCGATGGTACATCAGAGTGTTCTTTCATTTTTGGATGTGACTGTTGTAAATGCCTGGCAACTCTACCTGATGTCTGGATTGGAAAAGATGAATCTCCTCATCTTCAAAGCTTCTGTGGCCTGTGCGCTGATAAATTCTGGCTCCACTCAGCAAAAAAGAAAAGGAAGACCCAGTGGAGTCCAACCTCCAGCAAAGTGCAGAGTAGTGACCAAAGTACCCAATGAAGTCAGGTTCGGAACAGGAAATCACTGGCCCGAGCTCACCCAAGTCAAAAATGCAAACAGATGCCATGACGCTGCATGCACAAGGAAGACCAAATACATCTGCATGCAGTGCCATGTGGCACTGTGTCCTGGATGCTTTGCCAATTTTCATGTTGCCTAGGAGTTAGAAAAATGAGTTAGGAAAGAAGTTAGAAGAGGAGTTCTGGAGATACAGCTGTTTGATGAAGATTGTTCTCTTGGTTTGGATTAACTGAAGGGCTATAGTATGTTAGAGTGTATGTAAGCATGTTCAAGTGCTTTTTAAAGCCCACATTGAAATATGTGGTCATGGATTCATAATAAAACTCAGATGAAATTATTCTTCAGTCAAGTTCAGAGTGTTCAATGTTGAGTGCTGAAACGCATGTAGTCCACGTAGTGGACATTTCTGTAACTTCCTGGAAAAATAAAATTTTTGAAAAATAAGTTCATATTTGTTTTTTTCATGCCCTAAGAAGAGTATAAAGACATCAAAAAAAATCTTGACTCAAGGATTCATAATTCATGCATCAGAGGGTTAAGGGGCTCGTCTTGCTGCTAAGAACATCAGCATCACTAACAGCATTAGAATTACAGAAATCTGTTTAATTGGCTAACCTTAAAAGTGATCAGTGATAATTGTAGTTTACTGCATTTTGTGAACAAACAGAACTCTAAGATTAAACTCATAGCTTCAGATTGTAGCTGTGGCAACAAAGCAATCTAACTATGATGATTGTTCTTTGCACTTTTACAAAGTGAACTTGCCGGCTCCTTAAAATCTTACATTTAAATGTGAAACAATTTACAATCTGTTAATATGTCTGTGCTGGAATTAGGGGTTGCACAAACTAGTCCACTAGTCGGTTCTTTACTCTGCAATGACTTTACCAGGCTAGTCAACTAGTCCTAATCACGTGACAAAACTGATTTTTTCAGATTGTTTCTTGTTCTTTTAATTCTGCATCATAGACTTGGTAAAAGTGTTTTTTCTAATCAATATTTGCTGTGACTATAGCTGATAAAGCCTCCAAGTTGATGTGAAGCATTTTGTCATCGCGACCAGTCGACTTCAACTCAACTTTTATCATGTTGTAGTTGACCTTAAAAAATATGAAGTTGTTCAACCCCTATGCTAGAACTATTGTATTAAATCAAATTGAACAGCTTTGACATTTTCAATAGACAAATGGTAGATTTCTATATCTGTTGTCTATATTAAAATAAATATTGGCATTTATCGGGTTCTTTAAGGCCATGGGGCCTGAAACGGCTGCTGATTTAATTTGGATTTAACAGAAGTGCAAATAATTGATATTTATTTTAATTGTATATATATATATATATATATATATATATATATATATATATATATATATATAAAAATCCCTTCTCACCCACTGCGGGTGGTTCTTATCCTCTGAGCTGGGGTCCTCTATCAGAGGCCTGAGAGCTTGAGGGTCCTGCGCAGTATCTTGGCTGTGAGAATGCAGAGTGTGTGCAAAGCAGTGATCACAGCAAAAGGTTGCTACTTTGAAGAAACTACAATATAAGGCGTATTTTCGGTTATTTAATACTTCTTTGTTTAGTAAGAACAAAGAAGAAGGCATCATAGTTTTGATGCCTTCAGTGTGAATCTACAATGTCAGTAATCATAAAAATAAAGGAAATTCATTGAATGAAAAGGTCACAGCATCAGGTGTGTCCAAACCTTTGGTCTGTACTGTATATATGTTGTTTATCAGACTATAGTTGTGGATTTAAGTATTGTCAGCATTGTCTTCTAATAACATAATTACTGAGTAATATTTTAACATTTCCTGTCAATTGGACATTTTTAACACAAAACCACAGTGGGCCGCTGGTGGGCTCCCTCGACGCCCTAACAAGCTTTCTGGGTGAAATCCTGAATACAGAGTTCATTTACATGTAGCTCCAGTCAAATTTACTTCTATTCCAATTAAAACTTTGTCCACTCAGTCATGTCATGTTTTGTTTCCACCTAAGCCTAACGGCTCATGAACCTCAACAACTGCTGTGACAGATTTTGCTAGCATACTAACTTTTTTTATAGAGATAATGGAATATATTTTTCCATGCTGAAAAAAGCTGTGGTTCAAGATCCTCTTTTATTTTACATGAAGTAAATACAGTTTTGTTTTCTTTTGTTAGCTCAGCTTTGATATGTTGTGACTAATGAGTCAGACAGAATTGTCTGTTGTGCAGGGCTGGTTTGTCCTTTTTTCTGTGCTTTTGTGGGAATGTTATGCAAACCTTTATCTGCTGTAGCCTTCCTGATACAAACTGTGAAAAGTCTAAGTTGGTCTGATTGATGTTTGTTTTGTGCAATTTTACAGTGGAACAGAATAACTGCTGGCAATTGGATTCAGTTTCAAAAGTTCAGCCCTCTGCTTCCATGTTCCCTGACATCCATAGTGCCTCCAGCATGGAGATGCTGGTTGGCAGCCAGAAGAGGAAGGCTCGGAAGTCCAGAATTACACACTTGGTGCGCACGGCCGATGGCAGTGTTTCTGCAGCTGATGGTGAGTTCTCAGGTGTTTCATTTATGAATCATTGTGCTGATGGTCTGGGATTTTAACTTTTAACTTGACCAGCAAGAGGAAAGAAAATGGACTTGTGTTATTGGACTGAGGATTTTCTAGTCATTTAAATAATAATTTTAAAAAGTCAGTGTTGAACACTTGTGATTAATCAGTGTGATTTTCGCAAGTTCTTTTATTTGATGAACACTGTTAACAGACAAGAGCGACAGTGGGCGCCTCCCCTGACCAGCTTTTACTGTGCTAAATTGCCATTGGCTTGCTTAGTCAGGAGTGTTCACCGGGCTCTATGTGGCAACTGGTGGCAAACTGTTGTAACTGCAGTTAAATGCATCTGAGTTCGAGTAGAAGTGCAGCTAAAGAGTATAATCTTTAAATAAGTCTTTAAATAAAGTAAGAAAAATGGGGGGAGTGTAATTATTTCTGATGTCCATTTTGTCACATCAGCATAAATACTGTTGGATTAAATGTAAATTTGAGGCTTCACTATGATTTATGTACTACACTATAAAGTAACCTTTAGCTGTTTCAAGAAACCCGTTTCTTACATATGTTCTCCCTAAACCATCAAATAAGTGAAATGTGTGTTTTGCTAATTTTTAGATATGTTCATATGACTTTTGTCTTATTTATTTATTTATTTATTTTACAGAAAACAAAGCTAGGAATCTAAACCAGGGACAGGATAAGAAGCCATTAAACCAACCGAATTTATGCAATGAAAAACAGTGCTACAGCAGTCCCACAGCAGAGGAAACTGGGCTAAACCCCTTACCACAAGAGTTACCTGCTTTCTTCAGTTTGGCAGCCCTTGCTGAGGTAGCAGCCATGGAAAATGTTCACAGGTAAGAGCTTAGGCTTTCCTCATATACTGTTCAGTAGATGGATAACAACATGAGGTGTTTTGGTGGGCTTGTAATGCTTGTCCTGTCTCATGTCCATATTTCAGAGGCCAGAGAAGCTTAGCTCAAAGCCAGAAGAAAGAACTTGCACAAACTCCAGTTCTCATATCCTGCGCTGATCAGTGAAGTGATACTGCTGCTTCTGGAAGAAGATGACATGAACAGTAGTTGTGAAACTTTGCTTTCCTGAGAGGTCATTTGCTTGGAAGACTTGGACAAACTCCAGACTCTGATTTTGCTTGAATCTAATATATGGGGAAAGAGACCCTCTCCTCTTCTCCCGCCTGCCCCTTCTCTGTTGGTGTCTCAGTGTTTCATCCTGAGTCTCTGTTAGGCTTCAGGTAGAATGCTTGTACCTGCATTGGTCTGGTAGAAAAGGGAGAATTTTCTCCCAGATGCAGATTTTCTCAAAGGATAGCTTTGTGTCTTCAATGGCTGATGTACTTGACATTCAGTGAATTCCCTAAATAAGTGGTGGTCAGTACAGTCCAGTTGTTGAGAAACAAGTAGAGCAGGTAAGGTGGACTTTCAGGTAGACTGTTTTCTCAAACGCACTCGCTGCTTTGAGAAAAATGGTCATAAGAACATTGGAGCTGTTGGTCTGTTGTCGAGCAGCAGGCCAATAGCTCCTGTGTTATGCAAACTAAAATCATCCCTTTGTCAATAATTTTTGGATATAAAGGGGGCCATTTATATACTTCCATCACAGTTTCACATACATCACAACTTGAAGAGAGAGCTTTTAGGTTTTGGAAGGAGCTTTTTGATTGCTTCTTAGTTTTCAGTATCTGCTGCTCAGAAGATCTTCAGCTTGGGCAGAAAAAAGGATTTGAGGATTTGGTTTATCTGTCAGGAATCCTCAGTGATCCTACAATTATTGCAAGCTGTTGCTGCTGTGTACTGCAATGTGACACGGATCACTCCCAACAGCCACATGCACACAAGATCCATCTACACTGATGTGTTCCATCTGTATGGAAATGAAGACATCAACAATGGCACATTTTGTGGCTGCAGTCACTATGTACTGTTTAACACGGCCACTGAAAAGAAACACCTACTATATTTACACCTGATTAGTCTGTGCAAAAAAAAAAAAAAAACAAGCTTTCCTCAAAAAATTTTTAAAGGTGGTTCTGATAGATTTGTTGTATACTGTTATAAGGAAGCCATTTTGGAGGTTAAGTTTGACTGAAAAGACCTAATTTTTGAAACAGGGCTGTGAAAGTGCTTTTGACTTGCAGTCATGTTTGTTGTTTTTTACCTAATGAATAGTTCCTGTACCTCTCTGAACACATTTGTATGTGAAAAGCTTCTTTGCCTCCAGCTTCATCCCAAAATAACTTTTAACCAGGGTAAATGATCATGACAGACTTCCTTTATGTTACTCTTGCAAACAATTTATTTTTTACATATTTGTTAAAACTGTCATTATGTTGTGACAGTATGGTATGAGACAAATAATGTGTGAAAAAAAGAAGGCAGTTCTTCAGCCTTCTCCCAGTGCAAACTACAGAAATACACAGCTCTGTCAAAAACAACCAATTAGAGCCTGAGGGAGGGTCTTAGTGCTGTCAAACACTAGTGTATGCACTGCGCTCCCCCCTGTCCCCTTGCTCTCAACTATGCTCCAACTTGTCCCTGTCAGACCACCTATGATGGCAGATGGCACGGTTAGGTTAGTTGTTTTTTCGCCATCAGCACCATGAGCACGAGGTTGATATGTTACATGATTGATAACTGTTGATATATATATTGATATACAAAATATATACTGATGTCGCTAAGACCTTCCTCCTGGCTCTAATTGGTTGTTTCTACTTGAGAGCCCTGCATTTCTTCAGACAGCAACAGTAACTGTCTGAGTAGGGAGGAGGTGGAGAAGATCAATCTTTTCACTGGCTCATAGTGTACTGTCAGGACATACTGACAGTTTCAACAAATATTTAAAAAACTGTTTTTTCATATAAAAAGACAGCCCAGTTTTAACAACTATTTATTTTGGTGGTATACTAATTAACTAATTAATTAGTCTCCTACTATGTACTATCAATGAGCATTTTATATTTATGAGAAGATATTTTAGTTTAAGCAAAGTTTGTGTCAACTAATGTTGGACTGAATGTTAAGAGAAATGTATTCCCCTATATCTGAACTAGAGTTCATAATAGCAGAGGACTTGCTATTGTTTAATTTTCTCTTCAGCATCCCTGGAAGCCGGCTTCTCAGACCTAAAATCTAGCCTTAACTCTCCCATCTGCATGCTGTTTGCCACCACAAAGTCCTGAAGGAGATTTGTTATCTCAGTTTTAGTATATTTAAACAGTGGAATGCAGTTTTCTCACTACTTGAGAAAAAGATTTTAATTTCTTGTCTGCATAATTTCCACAGAGTATTCACTGCTTGTGTATTCAGTTTCAAACTGCACACATTTGAAATCAAAATGATGAAATTTAAATTCCACATGGAAGAGGAAAGCAATGCCCCAACTAGCCACAGGGTTCTTCTACCACAGTTGTGTCTTTGACATTCTGGATCAAGTTAGCTGTAGTTTCCACATGAAAAAACAGCAGTCTGCACTGTGAGGCAAGTTTTAGTGGCCTTTTGAGGCATCTTCAGGTTCAGTTCATGATTTTGCCTTCTTGTCATCGGTATGCTTGAAATCTTCCCTATTCAAAAGCAGCAGAATTCCACCAATCAGTACACATAACAGGGAAAATGAATAAAATAGACAGCGATATACAACTGTCATCGGGCTTTAGCAGAAACAATTTAAGGTTTGCTCTTTTCTATTAATAGTTTTTTCAGGGCCTAAATCATGGGTCTGCAACGTATTGCTCCTGAGCTGCATTTGGCACTTTGGACATTCCAAAATGGCTTCATAACTTTGGTTAAAGTTATATGTAGATTTTGCAGTTGAAGGTTATGTTAACTCACTGCTGACTGGTCTCTCCAAATTGCTCTTAGTGTGGGTGTGGATAATTGTTCATCTTATGGATGAACATACGGACATATTGCCCAGTGAGGGACTGGAGATCTGTCCAGGGCATACTCTGCCCCTTGCCCAGTAGCTATATTTCCATTACAAATGGACACAAATCTTTGTCTATATAACATAAAAAACCCACAATTTTATAATTGTGTTGTTTCCATTAAATAAGAAATTAAATTTAAATCTTATGTGAATAAGTTTTTAATAACTTCCAACAAGTTATTAAAAGTTATGTCAGTGAAGGATGTAAACAATTAATTGAAATGTAATCATAATTTAACCATGGCCCTAGCCAATTAGTTTATCCTCAGCAGCTAAGGACTGCTGCAGATAACTACCAGGTCTCTCTGTGCAGTACAAGTGAATGGAGATGATGGATAAATGCAACAGAATTAGTAAATTAAACGTTTATTTTATTAGATTATCATCATTATGTATCACGCATCTTTTGGCACAAGTTGTTTTTTAAGTTATTTTACAACTTAAAAATGGAAATAAAATTGTGGTTCTTTAAAAATTACAACAAATGTCAAAATACATATTTATTGAACAAAGTAGGTGGTCTTTTTTCAAAGTTCTTATTTGGACTGATGGCAAAAATAGCTTCTTGGATTTTAAAGTTGCATTCGCCTGACATAGACTGGAGAAGATCTTTTGCAGTCCTACTATGATAAGTAAATATTTAATACTTTAATAAGTGGCAAGAGACCAAAAGAACCTAAACATACACATTTAATTTTTTTTAATAGTATCTAATGAAAAAAATTTACTTGTGCCTTTATATCTCATAATAAGTGATACATTTAGGAATAATAAATATAGCTTTAGCTGTGCAGTGGTTCATTCATTTCATGCATCCATTTTTTTGCATTGTTTCTTTTATGCTAAATTGCTTTTTGGCTTTATTTAATTTTGTTTTATGTTATTATTTATCATGTCAGTCCAACTCTCCTTGTTTTAGATGTACAGTAAGTGTTGATGTGATCAAGTCAGTCTTATACCAGTAAACATCATCCTTACTGTTTGGGTTAGTTTTACCCAATCTACTGAAGAAACATGTTTTATAGTGTAGGGTTGTTTTTAAGTATCAAGATCCAGTGTTTGTTTAGTCTGACTTGTTTCATAATACAAAAGCTAGCTTGGGCTAGTGGAGGCAAGGCATGTAGCTGATTCCTGTTTTTGTTGCTCAAAGTATATATGCATATATATATATATATATATATATATATATATATATATATATATATATATATATATATATATATATGTATATATATTTGTATATGTAAACAGTACTCGATAAGAGTCATTTCATTCCAAAGTCCCTGTTTTTATTTCAGCAATGCAGGTTGTTGTCTTCCCAGATTTTCTGGAATCTTCACAAGCTCATTGATACAGACAGGAAAAAAAAACTGTGTGCAGTTTTTACCATGACCAACAGCCACACCTCCTTCCCCTGGAGCCCTTTGTTCCTCTTTGTGTAGACCAATACTTCCATGACCACATTCTAGATAAAATTTTACTGTAATTTAGATAGATTATGGGTTTTTTTCTATTTTATTTAATATTGTTTCTTTTTTTTTTATATAAAAAAAAGTTGAGGCTGGTTAATACAGTGCATAAACAATACATGAGTCCTGTTAGCCCTGCAGCTGGTGTATGTCTTAAAAATGCTTTTTGCTATGGAATGTGACACAAAATGGGTTTTAGAAACCCTTTTTGATTTCTTAAATCACAATGTTCAGATCTGATAATAATGTTTGTTCATGTCTTTGTTAGTCTGCAAATAACACTGTACTGCAATCAACTGGGAATTGCTCATTTGGGTTTAAAATACAACAGAGTAGCACAATAGACAACATAAAACCAAACTACAGTCTGTCATAATCTTAATAAGAATTGGTATATGGAAATGTATATTTTCAGGTGTAAGAAACTTCCATCATTGAAACAGAATTGAAAAACGTCTGCGCTTTTGTTTTGTTGGAAATAAGGAGTCCCCTGCGCCTGTGTGTCCACATTTACCCTCAACACCCTATCTTCTTAAAGGAATATACCTCCTTACAGCAAGTGAGTTTATTGACATTTGCCAAAGAAAATGAATAGTATCGTTCAAAGGGAAATCCTGTTGGAGGAAATACAAATCATGCTAGCGTAACTGTTGCACTGGAATTTTTAGGTGTTTGAATCTTCAGGTAACATTGTCAGTACAATTCATTGTGATTATCTACTAAAATTATGTTTATTTTTTAATTCAGAGTTTGACTCAACTTCAACACAAGGAATATAAAGTATTTGCACCTTATGACCCAAACCAAAATTATCATGGTCGTTAAACAAAAAATAAATAAAATATTTCATCCACTCAATATAGTTTGGAAATTGCTCCTTGTACCTAAACATCCAGTAATAACTGCACATCTACAGACTAGTCCTTCATCCTCTTGACTTTTCTATTTATAAATGCTTCTTTAAGGTTCAAAATTATTATATTAATTACAAAGATTAATAACTATAATGCCCTTTTGTGCTAGTACTGTCTTCTTGAATGTAATCATTTTCTACTTATATTTTTCTAATTCAGCCTTGATTGTACCGTAGGTATGCTATGACGGTATACTGTTGCTTCTGTGCATATTTTGTTCTGACAATTATTGTAAGGACAGCTGCTGCACTGTGAATTTGGTGGAAGTGTGATGAGTACGCCCAAACGACTTCTTGGAGCATGTGAGGATTCATGAAACTGACAACTATTGACTGTTGCATTGAGTTTTGGGGTAATCTTTCTCTGGTTTGGTTTGAATGTGGGGACAATCCTGCAAGTAGAATATTTGTGTGTGAGTTTTAGCTTATTTATAGCTCTTCAAAGTTTAGTCAAATTTCAAACAGAGAAAAAGCATTATATGTATTAGCTTATCATGTATGAGATCATTCGTCCTTAACTAGAATGTAGATTACACCTTCCTTATTTTAACCTAAGTTTGCAATGATGGTTTTCAATGCCTACCTAACTGATAAATTGTAGCTCAATTGACATTATTAACCATGTGCTTGCCATACATTATGTAAACAATGTTCTTCATGATGTGCTACTTTGATTGTTAAAGCCCAATTTGTTTAGTGCTGCCTTGCCTTACTGTATTCCTATTGTATTGTGGGATTCCCCTTCTCCTTATCAAGCCCACATTGCTGTCAGAACACTGTTTGATGACACAACTATTCCTTGTACAACACCTATTAAAATAACTTCTGTTAAACCTGTCTGTGTGTGAAAGAAATTTTATGTATCTATATCAATTGTCGTGGCCATTTATGTAAAATTTTGTGAATTATAATTTGTAACAATTTAGTTTTCTTTTTTTGGGTAGTTAAAATATATTTAAGTTGATTTAGAATCAACATTTGTAATAATTTTTGTATTTGGAATTGTTTAGAGTAAGACTATGTTAATTGTTAGACCCTCCCATTAATTTGAGTAATTAAAAACACACCGGGTGCTGGGTGGGGGAGAAATTTGTTTGGTAAATCTCTGGTGTGTTGAGGGGAGGTTGTAAATGATTTTTTGACCACTTTTCTGGAGCATTTTTGTTGGACACCTTTTTAAGATTAATTTTCATTTTGACTACGTTTATCATGTATGAGACTTTATTTATTTATTTTCTGTCACTATTTTTTTCCAAGAAATAAATTATATTTTTTACAAACATTCCAGAAGTGCGTTCAAATCACACCGCCTCTTAACACCCACAGCCTTGGTTGGAAATTTTGTTTTTTTGGAGAAATAGAAGGCCGTGACATCAGTTTTATTTGATTTTGTTTTGGTAACTGTTGGTTAAGGCTGAAGTATGTAACTTACAAAAAAAGGTATTTTGCAGACTTCTTAAAACTATCACTGTATCATAACAGTATAATATGAGACTGATAATCTGAAAATTATCAGATGGAGCTCCATCAATTTTCCTCGTGTATACTCTAACACATACACCAGGTGTGTATGTCTAACATACATATCTAATATGCCACACATATCTTAAAGCTCTAGACTAAAAAGTATAGAGCTCTGGTGAATGTATACCTAAGAAGTCTAGATCTCAGAAAATTAGGGATAAGGTAAAAGGATCAGGTGGAGACAGTCCTAGCCTGTTTGGCACCCTGGTCGAACCGCCTTTCCGGCACTGCCCTCCCCCTCCACAAAGTTGTTGATGCAGGTGGGAGGTCTGGGGCGTTGCAGGCCGTTGGGATGAGGATGGTTTGCATTAAGCACTACTGACATTCAGATCCTCTGAACGGGTTCGGGGGGGATTTGAGGGGCAATGGGGGTGCACTTATGTCGTTGCTGTCCAGGTCGGTTGCCAATGTCACCCATATCAGAACCCGCCACTGGCCTCGTGATGAAGAGATATCAAATAGGTTATTTCTAAGCCAAATAACCTATTTTAATAATCCCTCAGATTGATTGCATTCCAGAGAGATGATTCCACTTTAAAACCCTGGTTTGAAAGGGTGGCAGGGGTGGAGGGAACTCATCAGGGCCAGGTAGACTTCCTGGAAAAATTAGTTTACAAACTTAAAGAAGGTATCTTGTATCAGAAGAAGGGAAAGTATGAAGTTTCAGGCACAAAGTTATGGAGCTGGATAATTGGATTACCTGGGTCGGCCATATGATTTTTTCACAAGACACTCAGTAGAATCAGCAGCTATTTTGTTTGGCCTTCCTGTGAGATGTTGACTTGAGGTAAATTATTCAGTGAATGTCAGCTACAACCACTACCAATCACTGAAACAGCTTGTGTGGGCTCATTAGAAAGGAGATTTAATGATCTCCTTTCTAATGACGACAGGTCGTCATTGGTAATATTTAGATATTACTAATATCTGAGGTCTTTGCACTCAGACCTATTGATATCTGTCATGTTGCTAACTCATACCTTTCAAGTCTCACATTTAACTAACATATTTTACCTCTCTGTCTCAGCGTGCCCCCTTATTAGCATTTTCCCATAAATTTCCCATATTAGAATAATTATGTCAACACCCTTCCTCCTGCAGCTTTTCTCTAGAGTAGGAATTTCTAAAAAAAAAAGTCTTACAGATTGTGGGACAAACATTTTGTCCAAATTAATGCAACAGGTTTACATGTTGCTATAGGAAGTAAGGGACTTTTCACCCCCAATTAGACGGGCTTGTGGAATAATATAAACACTCTCAAAACTATGCTGCACAAGTTTTGTTTCTGACACAAGTTACCTGTTTGCTTGTCAGGAGGTTCCACAGATTTCTCACACTTCAAACTATCTATGGCTGCCAAGTAAGACACCCTTGGCAGTCCTACTGCTGATCTGCAGTAGGACTGCAGGTAAGACCCAATGTCAGAGGATGAAAACAATGAAGCATTTTGGGCAATGTGAGAGCTAAATTTCTCTAAGAGAGAGAGATAGCAGGAAATGGCATTATTTGCACAAGACAACATAAAAGCAACCCAACAACATAAGAAGACCTGATATGATCAGAAGGTCAGAAACAAAAGGTTCTGTTACTGTGTCCCGCCATCAGTAACAAGCTGCTGATGTAATACTTACAATGTGATTACAGTAAGTAGAACTCACAATAAGACCAGTGCTAGGGGCAGCTACGGGACTAGTGAAATGTGTGGGTGTATTAATGACCACAGGCCAGAAAATACTATTTCATAATATTTTGCTTAATCCTTGTTTTGACATTTAAACCTAATGTTAGGTATTAAAGATTATTATTTATTCAATCTAAGTTATTTAATTTCCAGTTAATACTGTTAATATACTTTGATTTCCAGTTTTTTATATTTTAAGTCTATTTGAATTACTTAGTATTGTTTTCAAGAAGTTAAGGTTTTTAATTTACTGTTTTAATCATTTGTTTTTATTTTTTGTTTTTATGTTTACATTTCATCATACACTAATACAATGACTATTGAATGTGGTTTGAAGAAAAAAAACAATAAAATACAACAGAAAACAATTCACCAAAAGACTGAATAACCTGTGCTTTAAATGTCATGTCTTTTCTCTCTGATTATTCTGAAGGGTTAATCCTGTTTCTCTGACTCCACTCTTTTCAGCAGCAAACATGGGTAGGTCATACCAGTTTGGATGATCCAGCAGAGGGAGTAGCAGAATCCCAAGGGTGCCTTGGGGTACAGGTCGCCATCTTGTTTCTCACTCAGAGAAACCAACTCAGCAATCACTGGGAATTTCCTGGTCCAATTTTCCAGCAGAACCTTAAAGGTCTGGTTTAATATTCAACAAAGCATAAAAATTTGCTTAGCTT